>NC_056731.1:1911950885-1912205232 GCF_019279795.1 Protopterus annectens
AGCTCTGAGCCCTTTCTTATTTGCAATGGTGATGGACAGGTTGACAGACGAGATCAGACAGGAGTCCCCGTGGACTATGATGTTTGCAGATAACATTGTGATCTGTAGTGAGTGTAGGGAACAGGTGGAGGAGACCCTGGAGAGGTGGAGATATGCTCTAGAGAGAAGAGGAATGAATGTCAGCAGGACTAAGATAGAACATATGTGTGTGAATGAGAGGGAGGATAGAGGAATGGTGAGGATGCAGGGAGTAGAGGTGGTGAAGGTGGATGAGTTTAAATACTTGGGATCAACAGTTCAGAATAATGGTGAGTGTGGAAGAGAGTGCAGGCAGGATGGAGTGGGTGGAGAAGAGTGTCAGGAGTGATTTGTGACAGATGAGTACCAGTAAGAGTGAAAGGGAAGGTCTATAAGAGGGTAGTGAGACCAGCTATGTTATATGGGTTGGAGACAGTGGCATTGACAAAAAGGCAGAAGTCAGAGCTTGACGTGGCAGAGTTGAAGATATTAAGATTTGGACTGGGTGTGACAAGGATGGACAGCATTAGGAATAAGTATATTAGAGGGTCAGCCCAGGTCGGAAGGTTTGGAGACAAAGCCAGAGAGGCAAGATTACGTTGGTTTGGACATGTGCTGAGGAGGGATGCAGAGTATATTGGGAAAAAGATGCTAAGGATGAAGCTGCCAGGTAACAGGAAAAGAGGAAGGCCTAAGATAAGATTTATGGATGTGGTGAGAGAGGACATGCAGGTGGTTGGTGTGACAGAGCAATATGCAGAGGACAGGAAGAAATGGAAACAGCTGGTCAGCTGTGGCAACCCCTAACGGGAGCAGCTGAAAGAAGAAGAAGATTCAGATGCCAGCCCAAAAAGCATAAGGCTCTCCAACTGATAAATCTGTTCTGCAGCTACCCTGCTAGCACTGAGAAAAGCCTCAACGGTCACCATACTCTAGTAGAAAATTATGTTTTGAAGCACTGGCACTCCAAGCAGAGATGAACATTGTGCTTCTTCTACATGCAGTAGAAGCAGTTTCTGTTAGGTTGCTGGCTGGTGATACTTTTGCTGCAGGAACACTACGAAGGCTCAGGAGAGCTCCTTGGCAGTGAAAATAGGAACTTTCCTAAGACAAATGTTAGGTTTGAGATCTGAACTGATATTCTTCAGGAAACAATTTTTTTTTGGGTGGGGGGCTAGTGTTACAGCTATATGTGGACTTACTGCAGAGATAAAATTTATACTTGATCTCTGATTCATGCAAACCTTGTTAATTTACTAAAACATTTGTATACACTTACAAAGTGTATTTATTAGAAAAAGAAAAATGCATCATTTCATTTAATATAGGTGTGCAAGTCTAATAATATTCAGAACTACTGCATGGACTCTTAAGAACTGCACAATTTACTATGTGGCGTGGTTCAGCTTTTGTTAACCTCGTGTAATAGTAACTTAATATATCAGGAGAGATGTTTTATTTTTTGGGATAATCCCCTGCCCCAAGAGCATCAAGCTTTAACTTCCAAATGGGCTACTGGCTCCCTAATACCCAGCATCCTAAAACACTAGGGAAGAGAAAGACAGAGAGACTGTGCATCTTGCTCAGAAATGGCAAGAGATTTGTACTTTTTAAAACTCCTAATGCAGGAGCTGTGATGGAAGACCTTCCCCAGATGGTGTTATGACCTCTGTCCACTACAACTGAAGACAGATGTTAACTATCATTGGTTCACTAATTCCGCAGTCATAATTGTATTTCTGTAAATATTCCAGCAACTATATAACAAACAGAACTGCTTAACCTCATATGAAAGCTCAGAGCAAAATGACAAAGTATTTCTGATAGTCTATATGTAAACTGATTGGTTGTTGATATTGTAAACTGTTTACAAAACCTTATTATTATTTACTGTGCTTATTGTGACTTACTGCGGTGGTGGTGCTGCGGTAGCGTTGTCGCCTCACAGTTAAGACGTTGCCCGTTTGATTCTCAGTTAGAGCGCCTTCTGTGTGGCGACATGCGTGAATGGGTGTTCCTTCGTTGAAGCTTGTGTGTTAGGCCCGGTAAGCAAGCACGTCAAAATCTACTGCCAATCATTAGCGGACCGGAGTTCCGCTGTGGCGACCCCTAACTGGGAAAAGCCGAAAGAAACAAACTGTGCTTATTGTGACTTGCAAAATACAAGTTAAACTTAATTTTTAATGAATGTTACCACTCTAATACTGTGGTTGTGCTGAACGGTTTGCTATTTATACTTTAATGGCACTTATAGTTCTAGAGATATGAACATTTGTATTGTGAGTTCATAACTTCATTTTGTCAAAAGGATCACTGAAAATTACAGTGCAACTTTCCAAACTTCTAGAAGAGACAATGCATTAAGATGAACTTCTATAGATTCTGACATGGGAAGGAATTACCCACTACGCAATAAAGAAATGGTTATGGCACATCCTTAAGAGATTTGCCAACCTTAGTTTAGAAACTTGTAATGTGACTGTAACATGGTGGAGTGAAAGTATGAAAAATTAAAACAGCTCCAAAGCAGAAATTAGGTGTGTATGAAATGCCTCTGATCCTGAATGGGTCTCATACCGCTACCATTTGGAAGTTTTCCTTTCTAATGAACTGATTCAAGCAACTGAGGAGCAGAATGGGCTTGAGGTGCTTCATCTTTTTTTGGCACCAAAAATACATGCTTTTAAGCACAAAGATTGTAACAAAGTGGGCAGCAGGACAAAAATAACAAAATTGTTTTAGTTTTTGTTTTGAAAGATTTTATGATGCACTGAAAAGAAGTTATACACACTTCAGAACACACATTTATAGCCAGAAAATACACTAAAAATTAAAATACGACTAGAAGAAAAGATGCACATGCTAGATGTGATGTTGCATACAATTTACTGCTAAATAAAATGTTACGGTTGAGGGTTAATAATGGCATATTACAAACTTTCTCTTGCATGCAGTTTTAATTATTTTAATATTTTCACATAGGATTTATCTTTGGGTTGTGATCACTAAAACAGATCTATAAGTGGCTGCATACACATTGAAATGAAATCCCCACCTGGTGAACAGGGAAAGACATTCATCAACAGGAAGAGGTTCCACTCAGTCAGTTGCTAGGTTGTCTGTAATGTCCTGGGATTATCTTCAGTGTCTGTGTAGGCAACCTAGACAGTTATCATGACTCACACATATGGCACATCTTGCAGTTTTAGATAAGGTTTGCTAGGAGTGATGTTCCACAAGGCCATCTGCTGGGTGATGCAGGTTATGCACTAAAACTGTGGCTCATGACATCCATCAGAATTGTACACACACCCACAGAAGGATACAACTATGCCCACCCTCAAACTTGAAACATCATAGTGTGTGTGTTTGGCATTGAGAAGTCACATTACTGCTGTCTAGACACATCAGAGGGTGCCTGCAGTATGACCTGGGCATCTGTGCAGAAAGTCTCACAGTCTGTGCCATGTTGCACAATATCATCTTGAGGAAACAGGTGCAACAGGGACAGCAATAGCCAGGACCACACATTCCTGGACAATAGGAAGCAGAGTACTTTAATAATGGGACAAAAATGCACTTGCATATCTATTACGGTCAGATTACCCAAGTTAAAATAATATACTCTCCTCACACAGGCCAAATCTGTGTTTATTTGTTATGAATTATCTATGTATGTATCATACCACAGCCTGTATTTATCAGCTTCTCAAAGTCTAGCCATCTGACATCCATTTACAAACTGTAATACCGCCTCTTTCATGGGAATGCATTTCACAGGACTTCCTAAAGTCGCACACATACAGGCCTTTATGGAGTAACTCTCCATTCATACAAAGAACATGGGTGAAAAGGAGTTCTCCTTCAGCCCTGACAAATAATCACCTTGATTGAAATTATGCATTTTTTTCTTCCCTAGGTTTGATTCCCACATTGGTCAACAAACTTTTTTACAGTGTGCAGTTCTAGATAGTTATTTGCCAAGTCATCCTATTTTATATCCAAAACAGAAAGGATAACAATCAAAGCCATTGAGGCTAACACTGTCAACCATCTGAAAAAAGCGTGAATATTCTGAGCACCACGCATGGCAAATCTCACTGCCATGTTTCACACCTTCTCTTTGATAAAATACCTTCTACTTTGCTTACAAATGCCTCTTTCTGCTTTCCATCATGCAAATGCAGCTGGCATGGTTATGCATGTTTGCACATTAGCAATTAAATGCGATACTGGAATTTGGCACCAGTTCATACTTAGAGTTGCTTCTCGACCTCTGCAGGCATGGCTGGTATGGGAGATGATTTTGCTGAATTTAAGCACAAAGATGGGGTGTTGAAGAGTCCAGGATATTTGTGGGACTTCTTGTGAAGCACTACAGTCGTAGGCTGGTGTAGGTGGACTATAATGGGTCTCAGTACAAGACTGAAGCTTGGAACACAGTAGCCAAGGCTGTCTCCAGTGTAGCTGGCATTTCACACAGTGGACAGAATTGTCGTCACCACTATAGTAACCTAAACTGATGCAAGAAGGACCTCCTGGAGGATGAGTTTAAGACTGGTGACATCCCATAGGTGAAAGTATATTGACCTATCTGTATTAAATGATATAGAATACAGTACCCAGCCAAGACTGTTATTCAATATGCTTTCATGTCTCTTCTTGCTGTCTTCTGTTTTGTACAGTTGCTGAAAACATTGCAGTGAACTGTGAGGTGCTTCAAGGGAGGTTAACTCACCTCAGAAAGGCATGGGGCATGTATGCATCAGGTCTTACTGTAAACCTAATAACTATTATAATTGTATGCAATATGGAAATACTGTAATAAATAGTTGTATTTATATCATAGCTGTGCAGTTGATTAATGGTACAACAGAGTAAGACCTTTACATCATACCTGGATATAGCAAAGATGTATGGACTGGATAGTCCTAAATGTTTAATTTCTGAAATTATATATCATGTGATTGGCCATGAATTTAATTTTCTCTCTCTCTATCTCTTTTTTAACCCCCTCTCTCATATGTGTCGGGGGGGGGGGGGGATGGATAACTTATATGGCTTAAAAATGTTGTTTCATCATACATGTCTGCTTACAAAACATGATATGCACCATGGACAGGTAGACAAACCACTGCAGATTGGCCTGCCATCCTCCATAGGTTGCAGCACTGACACCCAGCACTTCAGGTCCCAAGCTGTCAAAGCTGCCTCCCCGATCCCTGTCCTACCTGCTCCATTCACATCAGGTAGCTCTGCCCTGACAGCTGGTGGACTGATACTCTCTGGGAATAGTAGTAGTAGTGAATGTGGTGATTTTATCACCTGCCAAAAGCTGACAGGGCTGGTGGGGGTAATTAATGAAAGGGGCCTTGGTTCCTTATTGTCTATGTCTAAATGGTGCTTTGTCACATTGCAAAGACACTGCCACATCAAGCAGTGACACAGGAAAATGAGACAGGAGACAATGATAACAGTTTTGAAGGTGAGGATTATATTATCACTGTTCTCAGACTTGATGTGGGTGTACCTCTGATGTCCCCTACATATCCCCAGTCATGGTGTCCCCCAACATTTTCTGTCCATCACTTGTCTGTCTTGTTTGTCCTGAATGTCTGCACCTGCCTCCTCATTTAACCATCTTACCCAACCCTCGCATTCCTACGCACCTTCCTGAACATTCATCTCTCTGAAAGAAAAAAAAAGGAAAAAAATGGGAATCTATCCCCCCCCAAAAAAAAATAACGACCCATGCATAGCTTTCCATTTCACCTATGTGTCTTGTCGACATACTTGATTTGATACAACTGGCTGTAAAACATCATTCTTCTGTTGTTGTCACCTACCCTTGGTGTGGTGACATTCCAAATTCAGCAAATTCTGGCTGCATTTCTACATTTATGTTGTGAGGAAGTGAAAAGCTATAGGTCTTTCCCACTACCTTCCTGCAAATTCCTCTATTCCTTCCCCTGTGTCCTCCCCATTGCTTGCCCCCCCCCCCATTTCACCACTTCCCTATCAGCTCCAAGTTTAATCCGGTCAAAAAACAGAATCATACACAACACATCTAGTAATGGCCATTAAGAAAGCCTTCGCTTTCTGTCCTCAGCCTTTGCATAGACATTGGCATTACGCATCAATGACAAATGACAAGGGATCATATGCTATGGCAAAACCTATTCAATTGTTGCCATCACCTGCAGTAGTCTGATTATCCTCAGGCAAAGGTTCTTAAACATGCTGCGCTGTTGGAATACAGAGCATGCAAAAGTTAGCAGTTCTTTGACTACTGGATATAACAAAGTGCAACTTCTTCTGTGGAGTGTTGTCATAAATTACTTGTCTGAAGATTGTTTTTTGACCATAGCATCAAGGGTTCAAGTCCAGATGTATGTCACATTATATCTTACTGTGATGTTATACTTCTATGATATGTTTAATGACATACACCTTAATTTTTATCCATTAACAATCTTTCATGAACAGATTTTAAATACCATTTGTACTGTGTGAATTTCCCTGAAAAAGAAGTTATGTACTCACCATAACGTTCCATCTGAGTAGCTGTACTTCATTTGTCTTCAACATGTGGGTTACGGATCTGTATCGTATCCGAGCTGATAACTTTGCTAGCATCAGCTCCGAGCTCCAAACTCCTCCCCTTACCCATAATACACCTCCACTACCTTCCATCCCCAGATCGAGTTTGCTGAACCTTGTACTGAGAACCCGACCGGAAAAAATTTACTAGTGACCTATACTGCAGCCCGTAGGCTGATCATATGCCAAGGTCCGATGGAAGGAGGGAGGGAGGGATGGTTGAAGACAAAGTACAACTACTCAGATGGAACATTATGGTGAGTACATAACTTCTTTATCTGAAGTAGTTTACTTCATTTGGTCTTCAACCTGTGGGACAGAGTCCCCAGCTACTAAACTCCTGGGAGGCCCTCATGGAAGAAAATTCTGGAGCACCGCAGAACCAAAGGATGCTCTCCTTATGGAAGTCAAATCCAATCTGTAATGAGAAATAAACATATGAGATGAGGACCAAGTAGCTGCAAAACAAATATCATCCAAAGACACTCTAGACCAAAAGGCCGCAGATGTAGCCATGGTCCTAGTGGAATGAGCTTTCACCTGACCTGGAGGAGACATGCCTCTGTCCTTACAGACCTGCAGGATACATGAAGAAATCCATCTAGCTATAGTGACCTTGGAGATAGGTTTCCCCAAAAAGAGTTTATCAGATTTACAGAAATTTCTTTGTCCTGTGTAAGTAGAAACGTAACTGTCTATGAACATCCAACATGTGGAGTTTGTATTCCATCTTTTTAGTAAAATTAGGAAAGAACAGGCAAATTGATGGTCTGATTGATAGTGATTGGTGATGCCACCTTAGGAAGAAAGGATGGATTGGTTCGAAGGGAAACCCTATCTTTGTGAAAAATCTTGTATGAAATTTTGATGGACAAAGCCTGTAATTCTGAAATCCTTTTTGCAGAGGTAATTAGCCACCTGAAAAGCTTTTTTCCAAGATAAAAATTTCAGATCTGCAGTTGCGGCAGGCTCGAACTGTGGGGTGACCAAAGCTTGAAGAACCATAGTAAGGTCCCATGGCGGAACAAGATCTTTGACCGGGGGGCGTAACAAAAAGGTATCCTAATACTGGGTGATTTCAACTACCCTGCCATTAAGTGAGAAAACTACTCCGGTACCAACACCTTTTCACAATGGTTCTTGGAATTCATAAATTCCAATGCCCTGGATCAACTAATCCATTGTCCCACCAGGGGCTCCAATATCCTAGACCTGGTCATTACCAACATGTGAGATAGATGCTCCACACCAGTGGTCACCCCTTCATTGGTCAGGTCTGACCATAAGCAAATTACCCTTGGCATCCACATCCCACCCCCACCCCCCAGTAAGGAAACCTCCATCAAAAACTTCTCCAAAGCCAACTTCATGCTACTCAAGTCAGAAATGACAAATTTCATGACACCCATGCAGACGGGATCTGAAAGTTCGACTGCTGAATCCTACACTAAGACAGTGTACGAGCACATCCACTCGTGCATGAATCGTGCCATCCCAAATAGAACTAAGATGCTCTCCACCAAAAAAAAGTAAGCCAATCTGGTGGTCCCCTGCCATAAACAAACTATACAACAGAAGGAAGAAACTGTTGCAGAAATGAGGAAAATCCCAGGATGCAAAAAACTCCCTTACCAGCCTCAGTAAGAAGATGAGATCCCTCATAAAATCCTCCAAGGCTAGTTACGAAAATAAAATTGCCAAAGATTCCAAAGACAACCACAAGGCATTCTATAGCTATGTGAAGAATCTAAATGGCAATGCTCAGATCTGCTCTGAGCTACAACAGAATGGCATTAAATATACTGATCCCAAGGATATTGCCAATATCCTGGCAGATCGATTTAGTGCCAACTTCACCCCCCTCTCACCCCTTAAAGGGCTATCTCAATACCAAAAGACTGCCAAATTCTGGTAATCATGCCCACACAGGTAGAAACCGCACTCCCCAAAGCTAAAAATACAGCATCCATGGGACCAGATGACATCCCGGGCTGTGTACTTCATGAACTACAAAATGAACTGGCACCTCATCTAAGTGTCCTGTTTAATCATAGCCTCACCTCAGGCTCTGTGCCCACTGAGTGGCGCACAGCTACAGTTATCCCACTCTACAAGGGGGGATCCACCTTGGATCCCGGGAACTACCGTCCCATCAGTCTGATGAGCCGGATCTGCAATGGCATGGAACGCATTATCATTGAACTCAAACAAAGACATTGGCAACATACAAACACTGGACCCCACGCAGTTTGGGTTCATGAAGGGCTGATCTTGTCTCCTGAACCTGACTGACTTCTTCGAATCCATCTCCAGAGCTGTGGACGAGGGTAAGGCAGTCCACACAGCCTATCTGGACCTCGCCAAGGCCTTCGACACCATCCCCCACTCTGGAATCCTAGATAAACTTACTAAGCTGGGCATAACTCCCTACGTCACTTGATGGGTTGCCAACTGGCTTACTGACAGAACCCAGACTGTAAAAGTAGCAGACTCCAAATCCAGCTTCAGACACGTGGAGTACCTAAGGGTTCAGTCCTAGGACCGCTCTTGTTTAGCATCTACTTCTCTGAAGTACAGGCCAACACTAAGGGACTCTAGCTAACAAAGTTCGCAGATGACTGCAAACTGGGAGCCATTATTGAATCCCCAAATTATGTGGATATTCTACAAAAGGGCCTTACAGAAACAGATGCTTGGTGCCAGAGCCATGGGCTCAAGCTTAATGCCAAGAAATGTATAGTTATCCCCTTTGGGATAAACCATGTACCCATGAATTACCACATAGGTGGCAGTACACTAAACACCGAAAGTGTGATGAGAGACTTAGAGAGACAGGTGGACAGTGGTCTCATCTTCGATAACCACATCGCCACAACAGTCAGGAAATACTTGTATGTGGCACACCTCATCACGAAGGGCTTTTCATCCAGAAAAAAGGAGGTCATTGTCCCACTGTACCCATCTCTCATTAGAGCTATTATACAGTACAATGCCCTGTTTGGTATGTACGTCACAAGACATCTGCAACAGCTGGAAAGGTCGCAGAAATATCTCACTAAAAGAATCATAGGCCTAAAGCAGATGCCCTATGCTGACCATCTAAAAAAACTCCAGCTATACTCTGTGGCATATCGTCTACTCAGAGGCGATCTCTGCTTAACATACAGGGCCATGTCAAACCCTGAGCTGTTGGACATGCTCTACTTAAAGAAATCCCAATCCCTCAGAGCCACACGCTCCAAGGATCTAAACCTTGTCATCACAATGAACAAAACATGCTGGAGGGATAGGTTCCTGACCCACAGACTCCCCATACATGTCAAGCAGAGCGTGTCCTTTGCCCTCTTCAAAAGGAACCTTGACAATTGGATGGGAGATAAGAAATTCACCCCGGGGATCATGTCAGTCGCCCTGCTAGGCAGGGGTCCAGGGAAGTAAATATTGTGGGAAGAAATATCCAGGGAAATGTTATGGCTAGGCTTGTATAGGCCCGAGGGCCGATAGCCTAGTACCTACCTATGAAAATGAGAGATGGCAGCCAACTGAACTTTGACAGTAGAAGGACTAGCTCCGTGTTGAAAAATATCAGCTAGAAAATCAAGAATGGTGGAAATAGGAGCCGTGAAAGGGTTGAAACTCCTTTGAGAGGCTCAAAGGGAAAAAACGTTTCCACTTGCTGCGATACACCTTCCTGTTCGAAGACTTATGAGCACCCACCAAAATTGATCTGAGGAGGATAGTCTAGGAGTCGTAGTAATCACGGGAACTGGAGCAGCCAAGCTGTGAGCTTCAGGCTGACCAGATTCGGATGAGGACCCCCAAATGGTGTGAAATTAAATTCTGAATGGGATCTAGGATCCAAAGTGGAGCCAGAAGGTGAGACCAAAGGAAGGGAAACCATACCTGGTGAGGCCAGAACGGGGTAATGAGGATCACTTTGCTCCCCAGTCGATGAGCTTTCTGTAGAAACCTCAGAATGAGAGGTACTGGCGGGTAAGCATACAGAAGACTGGGAGACCAAGCATGAACTAGAGCGTCGCTGGGGACTCCCCCGGCAGGGGGTTCAAGAGTGAAAAACTTGCTGCACTTCGCGTTGGAAGGAGATGCGAAGAGATTGCAGCAAGATTGGCCCCACTCGCTGAAGATCTGTTCCGCTACTGACAGATTCAGAGACCACTTGTAAGGCATCAGAATGGTCTGACTTAGCCTGTCCACTAGGATGTTGGACCGTCCCAGAATGTGCATTGCGATTAGAAAACGACCAGTGGAGCTCGCCCATTCCCACACTCTCATGGCCTCGTGACAAAGGGGGTAAGATTTGGTCCCTCCCTGTTTGTTGATATACCAGACTACTGACATGTTGTCTGACTGAACAGCACTCGTCCCCAGAGGAAGAAAGGCATGAAGGGCCTGCATTGCTAGAAGGACTGCTCTCATCTCTAGGACATTTATATGCAAGCTGGTCTCTATGGGGGACCACAGGCCTTGGACTGTCCTGCCCGAACAATGACCCCCCACCCGAGTTGGGAGGCATCCGTGGTCACTGTGGTTGGGGCCGGGGCTGGAACAATAGGTTGTCCCTCCAAAATGTCCGGAGAACACATCCACCATAGCAGGGATGACCAAAAGACTAGACCGAGTTGAATAGGATATGTCAATGGCAGTTCCAACAGGGACCATTGTACAGCTAGAGTCCACTGTAGAATTCTCATGTGTAACTGAGCACACGGGAGAAGAGTTATGGTTGCCACCATCGAGCCTAAGGCCCTCAACACCGATTCTGCCATTGGAAGATAAGAATGGTGGATCAGGGAGACATGCATCCTCCGGTTTTGAACTCTCTCCGAGGTCAGGAATATTTTGCACTGAAGAGTATCTATCCTGGCACCAATGTAGTCTATCACCTGTACAGGATCTAGGAGACATTTGGATGCATTGATTGTGATCCCCAAATGCAGAGCAAGAGTCAAGAAATAATCCCTGGTCTGGGGGAGTAGATGCATGGTGGGAGCAGTGAGGAGCCAATTGTCCAGGTACGTATAGACCTGAATCCCCTGAAGCCTCAGGTGAGCCGCTACCACCGCCATCATTTTGGTAAACACCCTGGGGCCTGTGGTGAGACCAAAGGGTAGCATTCAAAATTGGTAACGATTGACTCCTAGCCGGAAGCGGAGGAACCTCCTGAAGCTTCTGTGCATTTTTGTGTGATAGTAAGCATCCTGGAGATCTAACGAGCACATCCAGTCGCTCTCTTGCAGGTACAGCATGATGGACTTTAATGTGATCATCCAGAACTTCTCTTTGGCAACTGACAGGTTCAGTGTAGAGAGGTCCAGAATGAGCCTTAAGTCTCCCATTTTCTTTGGCACCAAAAAGAACCTGAAGTAGAAGCCCGATCCGGACTGATATGGGGGGATGGTTTCGCTGGCTTGTTTTCCTAGCAGCTTGGAAATTTCCTGTGCTGCTGCCTCCCTTTGTGTGGGTGGTACGTCCGGGACGTGTCTGGCAGATTTGGAGGAACCCATGAAGGGATAGAGTAACCTCTGGATATGATTTGAAGCACCCAGCGGTCCGTTGTTATGGACTCCATGCCGCTAGGTGCAAGGACAATTGTCCCTTGACTGCCTCCAGAGTAGAGCAGTCGACAACTCCTCAGGGTTGCTGCTCGGGTCTGTCCGAGAAAGGTTCTTGAGACCCAAAGTTCCTTGGACCCCCTCTGCCTCTGGGCTGGTGTCCATTTGGTCCCCCTTTGCCTCTGGGGGAAGAAGAGCCCTGAGTGTCCTGAGAATACTGTGACTTCCGGAACCACATCTTCTTTTGCCCTCTCTGGTTCTGGGAAAAGGACCTTTGAGGGTTAGAGAAGCAGATCCCAATGGCAGACAGTGTCTTCCTGTCCTTCTCACTCTGGACTAATGTCTCTTTGACGGTCTTACCAAAGAGTGTAGAGCCGTCATAAGGGGCATTGGCAAAGGACGCCTTGAAGGGTTCGAAAAATTGACATAACCTGAGCCAGGGGTTGTGCCTCATGGACACGCTGGACCCAGCCACCCTAGCTGTTCCTTCTGTAGCATGTGAAAGGAGTCGCATGGACATGTTAGATACTGCCTTTAAAGTGGCCATCCTCATGAAGAATGAAGCCTTGTCCTCCTGTGACATGGACTTGCGGGGGGGGACTCCTCCAGCTCCTTTACCAGGTCACTCTGGAGTCTAGTGACATGGGCCAGGTAGTTCAGCGCCCTAATTGAAAAGGTAGCTGAAGCGTAAAGCTGCTTTCCTAGGCGGTCCATTACCTGTGACTCTTGGTCAGAAGGATGGACCGAGGAACACTCCTGAGCAAGTTCCTTCTTAGTGGCTGCTGCTACCACCATGGCTTCTATGAGGGAGCCCGTGTTCCATGCTGGTCTGTCTATGGGGGGGAGCTTAAGATCTTATCCGGTCTTTTTAAAATAGGTTCTATTGTGTCCAGTTCCTTCCATGCCTGCAAGGTGACCAGATCCACCAAAGGATCCGCAGGAGGGGACACCGAGGAAGTAGATGGGCCCATGCCGAAAGCCTCCAGGAACATGGACTCATCAGAAGAAGGTTTGGGGGCAGACCAACCTCCCTGTTGCTGCAGGATTTCCATGATGTCTCCTTTGGAAACATCCTAGGGAGGTGACCTAGGGGAACCTTCTCCATCATCCAAGTCCGTGTTCTCGGTGAGGGACTTGGGGGAGTCCAAGTGCCTCCTCTTTTACATATGCTTGCAAGGTACCTCTCCAGTGGGGCTCTCCAGGGAGAGCTTGCAAGCCACTTGTCCCTCAGGGGGAACTATCTGGGGCTCTTCGAGTATGGGCTGTCCCTCTGGTAAAACAATGGGGACCATAGACAGAGCTAAGAGGGTCTGGGTGGAGTCCGAGGGGGCAGTCAGATGTCTCGATTCAGCAGAGAAAACCCTTTCTACTACGTCAAATGCCAAAGGACAGCGAACCTCCTGGGAAACCAATAAGAAGGCCGGTCTCCCCAGGTCCGACGAGAGAATCGGAGCTGGGCCCGAGGTGGATGGAACTCTGAGGGAGGAAATCTGGCCCGACAGTCAGAGCTGAAGAAAAAGGTTCCACTCCCTCAGATCTGACACCCAAGCTCCGGCTCAGCGAGCGGCTTGGATCCGAGCTGGTCGGATCCAAAATGGTCCGGGCTGCTGCTGGTGTCGAGGAAGCAGCTACAATCAGTGCCGACCCCCTGACCAAGGCCAACCTCGGATCTGAATACTCCGAACCCAAAGGTTCGGAAAGGGGAAGGAGATATAGGTTGGAAAACAGGAAGTGAGCTCCCCCCTCCCGAGGGAGGGGGGCTGACAACACCCCCATCTGGATCTGGGTACGGATAAACTTCATCATTTTATCCAGATCCATGTCAGACAAGGACCGGGTGGACTGCGACGAGGCCAAGGACTCTGACCTGGCGGGTCGGGGCACAGAGGCCTGAGAAGCTGGACGTGTCTCCGGTTCTGGGGAGAACCTCGGAGATCAGTGCCAAGGGGAGTCATGGATCCGTGGCATCTTCATAGGTGAAGCGAGGTCCAGAGACCTCTTTCTCTTTTCCCTCACTTTCAACTCTCTCTCCCGCTCTCTACCTCTTTTCTACTCTGCTACCGCAGGCTTGAGTCCCAGCTTGGGAGGGAGGAGAAGCCAAAGGAAGAGAGGAAGGAGAGGCGGCCATAGCAGCCGCTGTGACCGAAGCTGGAGACGAGGAAACAGAGTCTGAAGGGGGAAGAAGGCCTTTGAGGGTGAACTTGGCCTTTCTATCTTTTATGGCGTGGAGGTTGAAGCCTGCACATATGCTGCAGTCCACACTCAGATGGGTCACGCCCAAGCACAAAACACACAGAGTGTGGCCATCTGCAGGGGATAATTCATGGCCACACTCTGTGCAACACTTGAAAACAAGCATTTCAGCCATACTAACACAGTAGAAAGATGACCTAAGAAAAAAAACAGGCAGTTTCTTTCTGATTGACACACACACACCCACTCATCACACTCGTATATAGAGAAAACACGGAAGGGGGGGAAGCTACACTCTAATTATCCTAAAACTTTAAAACTTGATGCACCAAATGAGGGGAGGAGAAATGGAACCTACACTAACACTAACTGACAAAAACTTGAATAAAAAAGCTACTCACAAAGGTTTTACCCATTTGACTAATTGCAGCTCAAGAGACACGATGCTAAAGCTATTCGCAGCAAACGAGATCTGGGGATGGAAGGCAGTGGAGGTGTGTTATGGGTAAGGGGAGTAGTTTGGAGCTCGGAGCTGATGCTAGTAAAGTTACTGGCTTGGATCCGTAACCCACAGGTTGAAGACCAAATGAAGTAAACTACTTCAGATAATAATTTTCTACTTTTTGACTTAGATCACATTGTGAAGGATCCTAGGGGAGACCTTGGGAAGATCTGATTGAAGTTAGTGAGTTCCCGTGACAACTAAATCTAAATGCCCCCCCCCCCGGTTTGAATGAGCATGTTTCGACTGAATGTATCCTTAGACTAAAATCTTACATGGTATAGGATGGTCTGCCTGTTTGTATAAATTTGTCAAAACTGGATTGGTTGAGCACGGTCATGTGTTTTATAGGGTGGGATATTTAAATGAATGAGAAATACCCTATTCTGATTCTGAAGAAGTCTGGAGAAACAGATGAAAGCGCTTCTTAATCCTGTGTATTCTGTTTTTATTTTTCCAGTGTATTTGTATTTTAACGTATTAAAAAAATCTTTTTGGCTGAGTCCCTTGCCTGTGGCTGGTTCTTAAGGATTGTAACTTTGTGGAAATACTGCACTATCCAGATATCCCCAAGAAATGCCACTTCAGAGCTTATGCAACAGCCATTTACTCAAAGGCATTACCACTGATGCTGTTTCTATCAAGATAATTTTGATTCACTTCTCAGACACCACTGACAGTTTTTACCCTTATCATCATGTCCTGAGTGAACATTCTGTCAACCCTTAACACTTTATTGAAATGATCCATACTGTATAATTCATGCATTCAAAAAGAACTACCATGACTAGCAAGTCATCATGTTCCTGCGTTTGCACATATAAACAGATGAATTTCCAAAAATATTGTCTTTCTCTTGGTCTAGTGGATTGTCCAGCAGTTTGGCTTTCACATCATCTGGAAGAGATTAAAGCCTTAGCCAGGGGTAGATGTTCCAAAAGAAGCACCAGCTGCCACATACTCACTTAATAGAATGCCTTGATATTTGGGAGGTAGAGCTAATCATGCCTTGTAAGGAAGACTTAGTGAGTTCAAAGAGGAAGCATATAAATTTATTTGCATTTGTTTACCCTTTTCACTGGAGGCCGGGAGAGAAAAGCTCCACATTTTACATATTATTTTAGACAGTCATTCTGTAGTATACCTAAAAACATTAAGAAATAATGTATATACAAGTATTTGCTGATTAGATTACATTCATATGAGATAAGGGCATATACTATAGTGAAATAATACTTAGGTGTTAGTCAATGCTGAAAAGGTTGAGCTACTGAAGAAAAATATTAGTGGGAATATACATTTATACTAATGTTATTTGCATGTGTGGTAGTAAGAAGTCATCTATCTGTGTGTATTAGCAGTAGATGAAGTTGAATTTGAAGGGTCCATGTTTGGGTACTGAAAAGAAATATTCGCAAATGGCTAAATATTGTACATAAAACATTGGAAGTAACATTACCAAATATGTATAACTTCGAAAAATCATTCACTGAATGGCCATAGTCGGCCAACAATCAGGAAGTAATGCAATGCATAAGGTAAGTGAAAGAAACCTTTTAATTTTCTCTTTTCTCCACTGTAGTGCGATCTCAGAGTTGGTATATATAGCTAGGGGGTGTGGGGGGCACAGCACCCCACATTGGGGAGTGAAGCCCCCCACCTTGGTTGGTTGTGATGTTGGCCATCTATGGCCATTCAATGGATGATTTTCTGACATTATACACATTTAGAAATGTTACATGTAAATGTTTTAGTTTCAATATTTAGCCGTTCATGGATATTTATTTTTGGTAGTCGAACACAGACCCGAATTTGAAGTGTGTAAGAGTTTATTAACAAGTGGTAAAACTTGATTAGTAGAGTACCAACATATATAGGTTAGTATTAAATAAGAGATAGCAGAGGTTTTGAGAGAGAAAGGAGTGAATCAATGAGCTGTTGGACATGTTAAAGTATTCAGCCTATGGTTACTGATGGATAGCAATCTAGACTGGAAGTGTTAGGAGTAGTTCAGCTGGAGTACATTGTTACTGGCAGTTTTGACATAGATGGGATGACTGTTGAAAGAGATAAGCAGTAGCATGTCTAGTTAGAGTAAAGATATGTTATTAATTTAGTTTTAAGTAGTCTGTAGTTTCACTGTGAATTAGAGGAAGAGAGTTTTATAGTTTTCACAGTTTGGACTTATTAGAAGAGAAGACAGCTTTCTATGCGAGTGGTTGATTGTGGAGGTGGAGGTTAGGAATTTTTCAAAGTATCTACGGGTTAAAGCTTGAGAATACCAGGACAAGTTTATTGTAACAAGCCACTATCATCTTTTAACATTTTATTAATAGTGGAATAAACCGCACTATTAACGTTCCTTATGAATACTTATTAGTTTTACATAATGACTTGTTATGATTTACTCCTTAACAGATGGACTTAGATATATCTATAACCCTCATTGTAATTTCTTCCATAAAATTGTAAATGCATTCCCCAAGTTGTTCTGACTTTTAAGTAACTAACATTAACTGTGAATATTTGTACATACTTTTCCAGTTCCTGTTAGGTTTAGTATAGGATAGTTTAATGTTATTAGTGTTCATTAGTTTAAATACTTGTATGTTTACTATTCTGCTATGTTTGTACAGTAATGTTCTCCTTCCTCTAGTAACATTTTTTTACATACATGATAGAATCACTACATAAAGTAAAAGTATTTTGGAAAAAAAAGAATACCAAAACGCAAGAGGCTTAAGTGCAGAAGACTCATTAAAACCACAGAGAATTTTATGTGCTTTTTTTCAAGTGAATTCAATTGGGAAAGTTGGAGAAATCAAACCAATGTAGTTGACTGAGTGGCTTGCAGTGGTGAGTTTGGGGAGAAGAGCTGGTGACAAATATCACAATTTTGTTATATGTTTGCTTTAGTTTTAAGTACTGAGTTGAGTGTAGATCAGTAAGAACAGATGTGGTTTATAAAAGAGCTGGGAGCAGGCAGGTTGAGGCAATATGCTTTCTGGTGTAATCAGTAAAGTATTTCATGGCCTGGAATAGCATATCCAGGTTTTTTTATTTTATATCTTAGTCACGTCCAGCATGTGAATATCGCATTTCAGTTTGTCATCAATTATTATGCCTAATAATTTGGTTTGAGAGACTGCATCTATTGGAGTGCTATTTGTTGAAATGAGAGAGAAAGTAGTTTTTGTAGAATATAAGGATTTAGGTGATTTAGCACTGTAGATGATAGCAGAATAGTCTGCTTATTGGATCATAGGGGCATTACTGGAGTGTAGACGGAGATCATTAATGAAGATGTTAAATAGTAAGGGCCCAAGAATGAAACCTTGTGGGACACCCAATGATGGTGGGAGAACAGGATACAAAAAAGATGCCATTTTATGCTTTGACTCCTGTTGAAGGGTTAGGAGCAATACAATTTGAGAGAGTAAGAAGCAAGTCCTATGTTAGTTCATAGGTTCATAGTTGTGTACTTGGCTAATGGCCCTGGAGCCTTTACAAACTTAGCCCATAGGATCACCCTGATATCGTGCCACACAACCTTAGTTCCCAGTGCCTCTGTCAAGTAGAGCCACTGGAGTGATTCCCAGGGTGAATTTTCTATTTCCCATCCACTCATCAAGGTTTCTCTTGAGGTGCTGTTTGACATGTATGGGAAGTCTATTCCATAGCAAGGGCAGTCTCTGGGTTATGAACCTGTCCCTCCAGCACGTTTTGTTGATTGTGGTAATGAGGTTGAGGTCACTGGAGTATGTGGTGTGGAGGAATTGGGATTTCTTTAGATGTAGCATTTCTAACAGAGCTGGATCAGGCATGGCTTTGCATGTCAAGCAGAGATCGCCTCCAAGTAGGCGATATGAGAGAGAATAGTTGGAGTTTTTCTGAGTCTGTCCATATAGGCAGGAGAAGGATAACACACCAGATAACGATATAAATATTAAGTAAAATGAAGTAATCAGAAACTACTTTGGCTAGATTACCCAAAATGTGTAGAATCTTGTCATGTATGTTTGATAGCTGATTGCTTTAAAGAACAGGGTGGCTGTGTAACCGTTTTTACTATACCTGTCTTACTATCCTTGTCATTAGGGAGAGCACTCGTACTGGCGGCTTAGGCACCTACTCAGATTCTAAAGAAGCAACAGCTGGATCTGATGAAGGCTTTTTGTAAAGGATCTTAAGAGCTTCTCGTACTTTTATAAAATCACTTTGGATTCTTAGGTGCAGTGACTTGAGAGTCTGAAGCCAAAGAAGCTGACATAAATGTGTCCTCAAGGGCTTTTGAAACTGGTGAGATGGCAGAAGGCTTAGGCACTTTCATGTTCAAGAGCTCATAATAACGATTTTTGTAATTTTGACATCTGTTTCCCCTCCAATTTGAAATATTCCAATATCTTACAGATAGTATTACCAAAGGTAAGCTTTCCATGGGAAGAATCATAAGACGGTATCATGCCTCTGTCTCAAAACTCAGAGAAAAAGCCATTTGTGATGCATGGTCAAAGCACTCTGACTTAGAGTCAGAAGAAGATCCTTTGCTTTTTCTCTTACATGGGGTAGAAGCAGAGGGAGTCCTGAGAAAAGTTAAACCCACACCTCCTCTGGGTCTCAAAGGGAAAGAGATGGAGGAGTAGTAGGAGAAACAGGTTTTTTTTTTCCTCTCCTTTTTAGGAGTCTCCAGAGAAATAGTATGAGGAAGAGAGGAAGATGAATGTACCTTCATGATGCTACTTGGGATATCTTCCCAGATGAATAGTTGGGGAATTCCACCTGTTTCCTCTGAGAGAATCAGCCTTGGTTTTCCCTTCATCACTGAATCATTCAACTGGTCAGTCAGTTTAGACCTGCAAAAACCAGATACCATGGCAGCCTCCTAAGGGGTCCTGACAGTAGGCACAGGAATGACAGTCAGATGGTCCAAGGGCTGATCAAGTGCCTCAATTGAAACATCTGACTCAGACTCACTAAAAGTAAGTTTCTTCAAAGACCTGGCCTCCTCTTTTGATTTTAAATATTCTTCATAGGCTGAAGGAGACATCTCAAAAGCCATCTTTGTGCAGGCTAAACTTATAGCCTTCTATTTTCAATGTAAACTTTTAATGAATGAAGGCAACTATGTCTGGTCTTAGGTACAAAAGACTAACAAATACAACAATCCCCCCAGTCGTGTTCATGAAATAAACAAAAAAGAAATTAAGATTGCTTGTCTTTATAACGTATCCGTCTACAACAGTCACTTTTTTCTTAACACGAAAAGTAAACTTTTACCACAAAAAAAAAAAAAAAAAATTAAACAGAATGAGGAAGGGTCCTACATGGGGTGCTTATCTGCTACAAATGATTGAAGCTGGCGTTGACCATATGGTAGACAGACAGTGACACTGACAAATTTGTCACTCATGGACTGATGGCAAGAAAGTTCTATAGATTTTTGCTCTTGCATGTCCTTTAAGTAGTAGCACTTAGTCTTGTGCAAAGGTCTTCAGTTGGTCATAAGGTGTCTAAGCTTTTGTAGACTGGTCAGATGTATGGCATCCTTGGCAGGATATGTTTCATTAAGTGAGGCATACTGCAACAGTGATCTAATGGAGAATAATCACTTATGCAATACCTATAGTCTCACTTTCATTCACGTTAATGATTATTGGATTTCTAGGCACAAATAAACAGATGATGTACTCACGAATGGAAAAATGTACTCGAGCAAAATACTGCATTTCAATGTCAATGGCAAGTGCTAGTTTTACGGAGGATACATGCTAGCTCATGTTAGCAAATGTTCCAGTGTTAGACCTGAACAGAGTTCATATAAAATGATATTAACTGGTGAGAAAAAAAATGCACGACTCACATTTGAGTGGTCTGTAGATGATAAGATGTTATTTACTGTTACAGTAATTTTCCCCAAAAGGAAGATTTGGAAGTAAGGATCCCCACACAACAGAGAAAATAAACCAACAATAAGATCAGATGTTGTGTATATGCCCACAGATATCTATCACAGTAATAGGAATCTATCACACTTCTTCATGAAGAAGGGAAAGGAAATGTTTAAGAAAGACTACATAAAAAGAAGCTAAAATAGAGCCAATGAATGGTCCAATATCTGTAATAGTCCTTTCAAACAGAGACTACAAAAACTGCAGAAGAGTTTCCAGTCACTTGTTTGGGTGAAGATATTTTTTTTTCTGCTGGAGGATGACATTCTCCTGAGTCATGTTTTTTTTTGGAAGAAAGAAGGAACAGAGTGCAATGGCTTACCTGGATGAAAGCATCAGCTTTTTAGCTTTATTTGAGAATTGTACTCTCCTCTGTCTTTAGTTTGGAGGATATTACAGAGAGCGTGATTAAAACCTGCAGGATCACAGCATCACAGATGTAACACATGGGAGAGATGTGGTCCCAAATCTGCTACTTAAGTGAAATGGCTTTTCAGCACGGCTTCTACAGAGAGATAGTACAGTTGTGTACACCTACCATAAATGTCGATGTTCGAGTGTCTTCACTGTTGCAGTCATGACTGTAGGGTTCTCCCCTGCCGGCAGGCAGCCCTTGGTCGGCCAGAATCCCAAAGTCTGGGTCCGGCATCGGCTGTTCAACCATGCTCCCTGACGTCAGAGCGCCAGGAGTACAAAAGTACAAAGCTGACAGCCGACGCCATCTTCTCCAGTTTTTCTTGCCCCAGATGTCAGGAGTCCCAAAATGAAAAAGGTCCCATAACCTTTGCAAATACACTTCAGAAGAATGGTGAAAAAAGGAAATACACAAAAGTAAAAATAAGAGGGGACAGGAGGGAGGGAAACCCAGACTGCAACAGTGAAGACACTCGAACATCTACATTTATGGTAGGTGTACACAACTGTACTATGTTCATCGTGTTTCACTGTTGCAGTTATGACTGTAGGGTAGAATCCCAAAGCTGAAAGAAAGGGAGGTGGTCATAAAGAGGAAGGGGGGGCTAAAAGGCCCTGCAAGACTGCAGAGGCAAAGCCTGCCCTAGACTTAGAGTAGAGAGGTAGATTGTAGTGCTTAGAAAAAGTATGCACTGAACTCCAAGTTGCAGCTTCCAAAATGTCTTTGGTAGGAACTCCCCTGAGGAAGGCCGAAGAAGTGGCAGCAGCTCTGGTGGAATGAGTCCGTATACTCCCTGGGATTTGCTTTCCATGATGAGAATAACAAAATCTGATTCCATGAGCAATCCATTTAGAAATGGTCTGTTTTGAAATGGCTTTACCTTGGGAACTTGAAGCATAAGAAACAAACAATTGTTCTGATTTTCTGATGTCCTTGGTTCTGTTCAGGTAAAAACATAGTTGTCTGTGTACATCCAAGGAATGTAAGATCCTTTCCCCTTTATTTTGAGGAGAGGGGAAAAAGGTTGGCAAGTGGATAGTTTGATTTAAAGCCACTTTGGAAACCACCTTAGGCATGAAGGTAGGATTAGTCCTCAAAGATACCCTGTCTTGATGAAAAATAATATAAGGTTCCACAGCCATAAGAGCTTGTAACTCTGAAACTCTCCTGGCAGAGGTTAGGGCTAACAGGATAGTTGTCTTCCAAGATAAAAACTTGATGTCAGAAGAGGCAGCAGGCTCAAAAGGAGGCAAGGTTAGTTTTTCCAAAACATAGTTGAGATCCCAAGCAGGAATGGGAGGAGATCTAGGAGGTCTTAAGTTCTTAGCTCCTCTGAGAAACTGTCTCATGAGCTGGTGGGAAAAGATGGGAGGATCTGTATTATAATGACCAGAAATAGCAGAGGCATGTATCTTAATGGAAGAGAAAGAGAGACCCTTATGTAAGAGATCTGTCAAATAAAGTAAAATTAAAGTAATGTTAGGAAGAAGAGGATCAGAATCCTGAGCCTGCATCCAGGAACAAAATCTTTTCCATTTTCCTGCATAAGATTTTCTAGTGCTAGGACGTCTGGCTTCTAAAATGACATCCATAACCTGCTTGGGTAGTAAAGAAGAAATCAAAGGCCCTGGATTAACCATTCCGCCAGGCTAAGAGTTCTGACATGAGAGTGTAGAACCTGACCCTGATGTTGGAACAGAAGGTTCGGAGACTGAGGTAAAACCCAAGGGGGCTCCAGGCATAGGTTTTTTAGAGTTGGATACCAAAACTGCCGAGGCCAATTTGGAGCCAGCAAGATTATCATCTTGGGCTTGTCCTGTTTTATCTTCAATAAAACCCGTGGAAGAAGAGGAAGAGGCGGAAAGGCATATCCCGAGAGGTTCCTCCAACTGAATGACAGGGCATCCACTTTCCAAGCTTCTCTGTGGAAAGTCCTGGTGCAAAAATTCTGTAGTTGATGATTGAGATGGGATGCAAAGAGGTCTATGTGAGGACATCCCCAGACTGCTGTTATCATCCTGAATATTTTGGTGTCCAGCATCCACTCGTGTGGATCCGAAAGGTGTCTGCTCAGACTGTCTGCCAGGAAGTTTTGTTTCCCTGGTAGAAACTGAGCTTGAAGATCCAGATTGCAAGCTAGAGCTGTGTTCCATAGATCCATGGCTAGTCTGCAAAGGGGGTAGGAATGAGATCCCCCTTGCTTGTTTATGTACCACATAACTGTGGTGTTATCTGTCCGTATTAGTAGTTGTCCTGGTTGTAAAAGATTCCTGAAGGCCAATAGAGCTTTCTGAACGGCTAACATTTCCTTTAAGTTGATATGCAGGTGCTTCTGATCCTTTGTCCAAAGGCCCTGCAGACAATTGCCCTGAAAATGGGCTCCCCAAGCATAATCCGAGGTGTCCGTGGTTAGAATTTGATTGGCAGGAGGCAGACGGAAGGGTTTCCCTTTGTTTAGAGCACATGCCCTGGACCACCAAAGAAATTCCTTTTGAAGGCAAGGAAGGACGGAGATCAGTATGTCTAAACTGTGGCAATGCTGAGACCATACACTTTTTAGGTACCACTGTATTTTCCTCATGTGTAGTCTTGCATATGGTATGAGAAGGATGCAGGAGGCCATGTAACCCAAAGCCTGCAGGAATTTCCTTGCAGATAGTTGAGTTAAAGTTGCCAAGGTTCTGAAAGTTGAAGCCAGCTGTAATTGTTTTTCGGATGTCAGAAATGCCATCTGGGTTGTGGTGTTTAGAAGTGCACCCAGAAAAGTTATCTGTTGTGATGGTGTCCAATTTGACTTTTTTATGTTTACAGAGAATCCCAGGAACTTGAGGAGGTTCTGTACAAATTCTAGATGCTGGAGTAAGACATCCTTGCTGTCTGCCTGAATTAGACAATCGTCCAGATAAGGGTAAATTTGAATTCCCTTGAGTCTGCAGTAAGCTACTACTGGAGCCAGGCATTTGGTGAAGACCCTTGGCGCAGTAGACAATCCAAAGGGCAGCGCAGAGAATTGAAAGTGCCTCGATGCGGCCTTGAACCTGAGGTATTTTCTGCGATCCTGCCTGATGGGAATGTGTAAATATGCCTCCTTTAAATCCAAAGTTACAATCCATGCATCTTTGGACAGCATTGGAAGTAGCTGCTGTAGAGTAAGCATCTTGAATTTTGGAATCTCTAGAAAGGTGTTCAAGACCGACAGATCCAGAATGGGTCTCCATGAGTTTTGCTTCCTTGGGACTAGAAAGAGCCTTGAGTAAAAACCTTTTCCCATCTCTGAAAGAGGAACCAGTTCTATGGCATTCATAGCCAAAAGAGCTTCCACCTGGTTTAAGGCTTCCGCCCATTGATGTTTTGGAAGGTCTGGCCATCCGCTTGGCCTTGGCAAGGTATGAAAATGGAATTTGTAACTTCTTAAAACCACATCCAAAACCCACTTGTCTTGGGTTATTTGAGTCCAATTTTGATAAAAAAAGAGAGAGTTTTCCTCCAAGAGGGACTTCCAGGCAAGAAGTTCCTGTAGCCCAACAGAGGGAGTCATTGAGTTTGTTTCCTTTGAGATTGTGACCTGTCCTCTCCTCCCCTAGCGGTGGAAGCAGTCCACTGTCTTGGTCTATAAGCAGCTTGTGTTTGAGGCCTCCCTCTGGAGCGTCTATATCTACCCCTCTGAGGCCTGTCTGAAGTGGGAAAGGACCAAATTTTTGAAGGCCAATTCCTGCTAAATCTAGGTGGCTGTACTTGTAAGAAATCTTTAACTGTTTGCATGGATTTCGCCTTATCCTCCATCTTTTTAATCACCTCTTCAGCTTTTGATCCAAACAAAACATTATGCTGAACAGGAGCATCCAATAATTTAGCCTTTACTTGTTCAGGCAAATTTTGTTCCTTTAGCCATGCATGCCTTCTAATGACTGTGCCAGAGGCCGCAACCCTACAAGAAGCCTCCAAGGCATCAAATCCACAGTGTAAACCATGCTTCCCAACCTGTTCAGTGGCATGCAATAAGTCATGTAATTCCTTATCATCTGCACAGGCAGAAATGGAAGTAAGCTTTTGTTTTAAGACAGACAAGAGAAATTGCTGGTATTTTAGCATATGAAACTGACAGTTTAAAGCCCTAATGGACAAAGTAGCAGAAGTGTACACCTTTTTGCCCCATCTTTCTAAGGATCGAGAATCCTTTTCATTAGGAATGGGATTTTTGGCAGAAGCAGCCTTAACTCCCTTAGGACCCTGAGAAATGGTTTCAGGGTCAGCAGAAGGGTTCTTGTATAAAAACTGATGGGAATCAGGAAACTTGTAATATCTATCAGGCTTAACAGGAGCAGGAGGAAAAGAGTCAGGGGTTAAGTTAGCCTCCGAAAAGGCATCATCCACAATATCCAAAACAGGAGGAATAGCCAGGGGTCTATGTTGGGGAAGAAGAAGAAACTCCCTCAGTCTTTTCTTGGATTCCGAATACTCCTGTCCTTCCCAGTGGAAATGTTCCCTCATTTCATGCAAAGTTTCCCCAAAAGAGAAATCCTCAGGGGGAGAAGCTGAAGGAATGGATTCTTCAGCATCAGAATCCTCATAAGGAGGGAAAGAATATTCCTGATCAGAAGAAGAAACTGAAGAAACAGAAGCCTGATCAGAGGAATCATAATAAACATCCTGCCTTGGCCTTTTATCTGGAGGGGGATGTGAACCCCTAATCATAGTAAGTAAATCCTCCGCCATCTTGAGTAACTGTTTCTGTGACTTGGGAGCCGGTTCAGAAGAGGCCTGTGTTGTAGTCTTTGATTTAGAAGGAGTCTTCGCCTTTGTCTTTGCCTTTACTAGTAGCTGAGTAGGCCTGAAAACCCCTTCGGAAGCCGGTACCTGCACAGCGGCTCCGGACCCATCCGAAGGAGCATTGTCTGAAGGTCCTGCAACAGAAATATTTAAAGGCCTGGTTGGCTCCTCATGAGAGTCCGTTTCGGCCGTCGGTTCTGAAATGGCTGATGACAGGGGCTGCAAAAGCGCCTCTCTGATGACGGCCGAACCTGAAGCTGGCTCCGCTTGTGCGCTATCATCAGATTTGGACCTCGGAGGCCTGTCTTTATCCTTGCGACGTTTGTGAACTCCGGTAGCCAGGACCGTATCCGACGACATTTTGTAGTTAAAGCGCCTACCGAAGTAATGAAAAGCAAAATCGTACCTTCGCTTAATTGTACGTTGATTGAATCTAGCACAAAACTGACAACTAGCTACGTCGTGGTCAGGGCCTAAGCAAGGAATACAGTAAGAATGAAAATCCTTATGAGGTATTTGCTTCCCACATGAAATACAATTATTAACTTTTTCTGACATCGGAGTGGAGCAAGAAAAAAGATTCCCCAACGGGGTACTTAGCTTTGAATGGAGAAGAAAGTCTTCGGACCGAAGTATTATCAGAAAAATTCGTCAGGAGTCAGCCGACCGGCACTTGCGAACTGCTATCACCGCACGGCAAGAAAGACTGGAGAAGATGGCATCGGCTGTCAGCTTTGTACTCCTGGTGCTCTGACGTCAGGGAGCATGGTTGATCAGCCGACGCCGGACCCAGACTTTGGGATTCTGGCCGACCAAGGGCTGCCTGCCGGCAAGGGAGAACCCTACAGTCATGACTGCAACAGTGAAACATGATGAACATCCTATATTCCACCTTTGAGTAAAGGGCAATAAAGTACATAGGAATGCTGATCTCATTACTATTCTGGTCTGAATACTGTGGCACTTTTAATGCAGAACTGGAGAAATAACTGTTTGCCACCTGAGGTGAGCATCTGAAATACTGACTATGGCATTCTTTGCAGGGTTCCTGATATATCAACGAAAGACAGTACAACTTGTCTACAGAAGAAAGTGCCTTGCCCTACTCATGCAGATTTAACACAATAGCTTTGTATTTTTCCAGAAAGATCTGCTCCCAGAACTGTCATATGACAAAATATTTTAGCTCATGAAATTATTTAGAAAAGGTAAAAAATAACAGCACCTACACCCCTACCGTGTTACCACTGCACTAAGCAATGTGCTAATCAGATTATCTAACATTTTTTTCTTGCAGAGAGTTAGACAAGACATAACATTGTTTCTTTTGTTT
The DNA here is from genome assembly GCF_019279795.1 of Protopterus annectens. NCBI lineage: Eukaryota > Metazoa > Chordata > Ceratodontiformes > Protopteridae > Protopterus > Protopterus annectens. The sequence continues at coordinate 1,911,978,238 of NC_056731.1, forward strand.
GGACACTGTAATATTAACTAAAGACTCTTATGTCTAGCGTACCAAAACTGTGTCTAAACAAATATCCTGGATATGACTAGAAGGCTGTTTATGTACAAAGAGCACTTACTTTCACACTGAGCTGTAGAAATGATTAAAAAAAATCAGCTTTTGGATGTGATTCTAAATCAGATTTTCCATAGTCATAATGCATATCTTCTGTGTGTCTGGATGTGCTCATGCATATCTTTGTGTGTGTGTGTGTGGGGGGGGGGGGGGCACATATGTGAGTGTGTACATGCTGGGTCAGTTTCTTGATTTGCCAAGCAGATAAAATGTTTCTGTCAAAAGAAAACAAAACCAAAAAGAGAAAGGTTAACCTATTGAATTTTTATTGGTGTATTTCAGTTATTTGAATCTGCATTGGTGAGTAGTTCCCTGTTCTGTACCAGAGATTTGGGAACATGCAGACAATGACCAACATGTGTCTACTGTTGTGAGGAACTCCTTCAATATTGCTCAACTTATAAGTAAAGGGATAGCATCTTGGTCCAGAGATTTTATTGTCCCCACTGTACTCAGCTCTCATCAGGCCCATCAATGAGTACAATGCCCCCTTTGATACGTACCTGCTCGGACATCAGCAACAACTAGTGTGCCCATAAAAGTTTCTCAAAAACAGAATACAGGGACTAAACTACATGACCTACACGGATTGCCTCAAAGCTCTATCACTATACTCAGTCTCTTATAGACTACTAAGAGGTGATCTATGCCTGGTCTAGAAGACATCTTCTGACCTAGTACAAATGGACCTACTGTACATCTGCAAGTCAAATGGTATCAAAATACCTGATTCAGAGACCTTAACCTTATATGCAACATAAATGGAATGGTTTCTTCGGATAGGTACACATTCCAGAGGATTCCGTTACCTGGAACAGATTCCCCATCCACATAAAACAAAGCTCATCCCTGTCCCTATTCAAATGCAACTTACATCTATGGATGGAAATAAAGAACTTTACCCCAGGACAGCCCCCTGTGCTACTAATGGTCAGACGTAGAACCTAAATGCCCAAGCCTGCAGCACCTCTTCAATATTCAACAGTTTGACCCCAGAAACATTCATTGACAAATGGGAAGTATAAGAATAAAAAACAAGGTATGAGTAAATTCAAATATCTAATGGGATAACACAGCCAGGTTTAAAATGACCCCTCAGGGCAGTTAGCCTAGCATTTACCCATGAACCTATGACAGCTAAGGTGGTATTTATAAAGATGATTTGGCCAGAACATGAGGAATTGTCTTGCCCTTCTTGTTGAGTGCCATGGGATTTTTAGTATCTGTCTAAGCTACCATCATCTCAGATAGGGCCTCAGTTTATTGCCTCATCCAAAGGGCAAGGATTCATGAGTCTGGCATTCTCTAAAGCTGCACTGCAGCTTCAGTACTGACAATGAATGTGAATACCTGGTGTGGGGAAACAACTAGGCATAAAAAATGAATCTGCAACCTGTTGAGCTACATGACACATTACTGCCCCCCCCCCCCATTCTAGCAGATACATCATTAAGTTTTAAGCAATGATTTCTCTTTAGAAAGCAGAAAGCGGCAAAAATATAAATGCACCACAAAGGAACTTGAACAGTTTTGTTATGAACACTGACTGTTGAGGAGAGTATGCACAAACTACATGCAGATGTTTCATTAACACTTACTATGACCAGCATGTGAGCAGTCACCAGTTATAACTTACAGATTTGTTCATATTTTCATAATTAGCATATTTTACTCTTTCTTGCAACTATTTTTTACCTATATATGTTTGTTTGAATGTTTTCCTAGAAAGTACTGTAAAAATGAAAACATACTTCTTTCAGTTTCCGTATAGTTTCAGTTTGGTCCTCAATAATTCTGGCTTTAATTTTTATGGTATCACTGTCCCGCTCATTCTGCTTCTTTAGAGATTCAATCTCGGTGGAGAATACTTCAATTTTTGCCTCAAGCCTTCCTCTGTCTTGTGCAAGGGAGGACCCTGTATGGTATAAAATCACATTGTAATTGTAGATCCAGGAATATTTAAAAATATTTTCATATTCTGTACTTGAACTAGTTAAAGCCACCTTATTTTTATAGTGTAGCCAGAAAAGGAGACAGATTAAGAAAAAATAACATATAACAACAACAGTTTCACATATGTCAAAAAAGTTTCACATACATGAGTTACATTTTTATTGAACAGGTTATTTGTTTTACCTGCATTCCAAACATATATTATATATATTTTTTATAAGATTTTAGTATTGTGCAGTACTTGGAAATAAGCACTTAAGGGCAATTTTAGTGACTAACTGACAAGTTCAGATAAAAAGGTTATTAAAAAATACAATGAAAAGTTTGCAAAGTACAGAGGCTATAAGAGTAGTAAGAATGTTGCAAGTGTCTTGCAACTAAATAAATATTAGCACAAACACAGCAAAATCACTATACAGTTGAAATTAACCTGCAGAGGTGCAACATGATAAAAAAGAAAAATTAACTAGTAGCATGGACTACATAAGGCATGGATATTATCAAACTAAGATTACTAGTTTTGGAAGTGTCTAAGTGTGTACAAAGACAACAGCCAGCTAAAGAAAAAGCCAGTGATTCATACAGTAGGAAGGTTAATACATGCAGTGATATCCATTACAAGTGAGCCGTGAGGATTGACATATAAATATATTTAGAGTAAGAGAAGATTATAGGGCTTAGGAAACATGAAAGGTAAACGGGAACATTGTACACTTTACAGTTTATTACAGCAGAAGGAGTAATGGTGACAAATGCTGGATGTTATACTGGTAGTATACTTTAGGTTCTAAGTCTTAAACTGGATTTTATAAGTCACAGTAAACACAATAAAAAGAAGTTACATACTTACCATAACATTCCATCTGAGTTGTCCATTTTCATTCTTCCTCAACTGATGGGTTCTGATCCAAACCATCAGATCCAACTTGACTGTTGTAAAAAGATCACAACAACACGGCACTCTTGAGCTTCTCCCTTACCCAGAATGCACCAACCCCAAATACCTCAGATAAAGAAGCAATTCTCATACAAAAAAAAAACAAAAAACAAAAACAAATGTAAATATAGAAAAAGGGCTAGACAATCCCTTATCTGGAGCTTTATCATGGTTGGAGTATACAGGAAATTTATATCCACTTACTCTTCCAGAAAATCATAAAGATGGGTGTTGGTGGGTAGGGGGTTGAGGAAGAATGAAAATGGACAACACAGATGGAACATTATGGTAAGTACATAACTTCTTTATCTGATGATGTCAATTTTCATTCTGTCCTCAACTGATGGAACAGAGTCCCCAGCTACCTAAATCCCAGGGTGGACTCAAGAAAGGATATCCCAAGTACCACTGAGCTAAATGATAATCTGTTTCTTGATATCAAACATAATTTGTAATGAGTGATGAAGGTATGGGGGCCCAAGTTGCTGCCACACATATTTCATCAATGGAAGCTCTGTAATGAAAAACAGAGGAAGTTGCTATGGACCTGGTTGAATGAGCACGTATCTGCCTTGGTAAAGTAATATTCAATTTGTTGCAAATAAAGGTGATGCAGCCTGTGAGCTGTCAGGCTAGGGTGACTTTGGACATAGGCTTATCCAGTCTGACATCTGCAAATGAAACAAATAACTGATGTGTAGTTCTGATATCTTTTGCTCTGTGTAGATAGAAACACAGTTGCCTATGAACATCCAACAGATGAAGTAAGTATTTGCCTTTGTTTGAGTAATTTGGAAAGAAAACCGGTAAATTAATGGACTCAGTTATACCAGGATTATTATACTATTTTGGGCAAAAAGGATGCATTAGTCCATAGTGTAAACCTATCTTTATGAAAAATTAGATATGTGAGCTTCACAGACAAGGCCTGAATTTCTGAAATTCATCTGGTAGAAGTAATGACCAATAACAGTAACGTTTTCCAAGAAAGAAATTTAAGACTAAAGTCATGTGCGGGTTTCAAAGGGTGAATGGATCAAGGCTTGCAGTACCAGATTAAGATCCCACGGAGAGGTAGGATCTTTAAATGGAGGTTTGAAAAGGAGTGTGCCTCGTAAAAAGGTTTTACAAAGTTTATGAGAAACGAGTGATGAACCATCAAATCCACTATGGAAATTAGATATTGCTGCCAACTGAACTTTAACTGTTGAAGCAGTGGCCCCTTGACTAAAAGTTATCATAAAGAATTTGAGAATTCAATGAATTGGGGCAGAAAATGGGTCAATATATGATGTTGAACTATCCAGTGTATGAATCTCTTCCATTTACAAGCATAACGCTTCCTTGCTGAGTGGTGCACAACCTTTTTGTGGGGAGGGCCACTACACGAATTCTTGTATCTGTGGGCCACCTCAAAACATAGTAAGTCATTATGATTTAACAATAGGTACATGTGACTGGCATTTTTACTTAAGACAGCAGTCATGAAATTGCCTGTTTTCTACATCAACTTTGCGTTTAACTTTATTCTGGCTTGCAGCCATGACTTATTACAAACTCTTGCAGAAAGTTACTACTGTTTGCTATTTACTATTTACACACTTGACGTACTGTGTACTTCACAGATAAAGATTCTAGTTGTCTACTGATGTACTATGTTCTTAATCTGTAAATATGTTGTAAGTAATTGCTATGTAAATTGTTAATCGCTATGTAATCCAATGTAACTACTGTCTGTTTATTTTAAGTGTGGAGCTTTTCTCCCCGGGCCTCCGCTGAAAATGGACCTATGTCCAGTCGGACACTCCCGGTCAACAAATATAAATAAATAAATAAATAAATAGTTTACAGACTACAAGTTATGAACAACAAAGAATAGTTACTTCTGCAGCTAAAATTAGAGGTGTGTGCAACTGCAGTCAATTAGGTAAGTAAGCATGTGCTGGAAAGTTTGCATGACTGGAGTAAGGCATAGCATTTTTTCACTTTTTTTTAAAAAAATTTTGGCTATTCTTTGGGGGCCAGATGGTGTTGCGTCGAGGGCCAGATTTGGCCCCGAGGCTGGACATTGTGCACCACTGGTTTAAGGGAAGACAGAAAAATGCGGTGAACAGGAGTCGAGAGCATATTACTGGAACTGGTGAAACCAAGCAGTCAGCTTGAGATTGGAAAGGTTTGGATGAATCATGCCTGTCGGGTGAGACAGCAGATCTGGAGCTGGGTCCAGAATCCAGGGTTGATGAACTAGATGAGGCCACAAAAAAGGAAACAAATTTGTCGAGGCCAATAGTGTGCAATGAGGCTGATCTTGCTCTTCAACCTGGCAGCTCTCTGTAGGAACTTTGGAATCAAAGAAATTGGGGGATAAGCATAAAGCAAACTGGGGGGGGGCTAATTGTGGAGAAGAGCATCTGTCGGTGACTCCCTCTGTGGGGGGATTATGGCAAAGTAGTTGCTGCACTTATTGTTTAGGGGAGATGCAAAGAGATTGCAGCAAGGCTGGTCCCACTGTCAGAAAATCATTTTTGCTACATCCTTATTGAGGGACCACTCTTGAGGTAGTAGAATGTACCCGCTCAGTTTGTCTGCTAATACGCTGAACTTCCCCTAAATATGAATTGCTGTAAGAAAGCAGTTGGAACAGGTTGCCCATTGCCAAATCCTGAGTGCTTCTTGACACAGGGGGTAAGATCTGGTTACCCTTGTTGTTGATGTAAAAAAACTACTGACATGTTGTCTGTTTGAATCACAATTGTTCCTAAAGGGTGAGCATTCTGAAAGGCCTGCAAAGCTAAAAGCACTGCTCTCAATTCTAGGACACTGATATGCAAACTGGCCTCTTTGGGGGACCGAGCGCCTTGGACTGTCTTTCCCAGGTAATGCCCCCCTTCACCCCAGCTGGGAAGTATCCATGGTCACCACGGCCTTGGGCTGAGATGGGATGAATAAACGTCCTTGTAGAACTTCTTCTGACTGAATCCACCACAGTAGATCCCTTTTGTATATATTGGTGATGTGTATCAGAGCAGAAAAAGGAAGGTAAAGTATTGACCATTGCGAGGCTTGCATCCATTGAAGAATTCTCATGTGATAGCTGGCTAAGGGTAGTAATGTTATTGCTCCCGCCATTCAAAAGTGGCCTTAGGTCAACTGGTGCCCTAGGCAAAAGGGCTCCACGGTGCCCCCTACCACACCACCTGGTGCCCCCATCCTGATCTACCTACACCAAATAAATACTGGAAAAGCGCCTCTGCTAGAGTGGCGCCCTAGGCAGCCGTCTAGTTGGCCTATGCCGGCATCAATCCCAGAGCCTGAAGGACAAAGCAGGCTATGAGTCTGGTACTGCAAATTATCTTTTTCACTTGCAATCTTATTGTTTGAACTATGGAGAGGGGAAGTGATGCTATAGTGGATTTTATATCAAGGCATGCTCCTATGAACTTTATACTTTGACTTGGTTCTAGATGAGATTTTTAGTAGTTTACAGTGATTCCTAGTAGTAAATGTCTGGATCACTTTTTGTCTTGTCATGATAAGCTGATGCTGGTCGAGGTGGAAATGAGCCAGTTGTTTAAGTATGCAAATACTCTGAATTCTTGTAGTCTCAAGTGAGATGGTACTACTGCCATGCATTTGGTGAACATCCCCCAGGAGATGAGAGGAGAGAGGCTGTGGAGACAGCAAAGGGCAGTACCCTGAACTGATAGTGACTGGCTCCCAGCCAGAAGCATAAACATCTTCTGAAATGCTTGTTCATCTTTATATGATAGTGCACATCCTGAAGATATACTGAGCATATTCAACTGTCCTTTTCCAAAAAAGAAGGAATGGACTGAACCGTGACCATCTGGAACTTGATTTTTTGAATGGATTTGTTTAAAATGCTGAGACCCAGAAAAGGTCTCTAGTTCCCGGTTTTCTTTGGCACCAAAAAGAACCTTGAGTAAGTTCCGGATTCTATCTGGTCTGGGGGGGACCTCTTGGATGACCCTTTTTCTTCTAGCAGTTTTTGAATCTGAATAGCTGCTTGATTTCTTAGACTGGATGGAACATCCGGGAATTTTCTTGAATTGGGAAGATAAAGGGCAAATGGTATTATATAACCCCTGGAAATAATTTTCTGCACCCAAGTAGCTGATGTTAGTTCTAGCCAGGCTCTCTGGTGCAGGGACAAATGACCCCTGATTGCCTCCAGAGGGAGGCAATCAGGCTTTCTTTCAGAAGTGATGAAAGAGCTTACCAAAGAAAGAATCTCTGGACCCTTGATTCTGCAGCCACCTCTGTCTCGAGGGCGGTGTCTAACAATAGAGTACCCCCATCTACCCCATGGGTGAACTTCCTCCACATGTGTCCTGGAAAGATCCTTGGGATTTTCTGAACCACATTTTCTCACCACCTGGGTAATTCCTTGAAAAGGATCTTTGAGGGGTGGAAAAACATACACCACAGCAGAAAGCGTCTTTCCATCCTTTTCACACCTGGACAATGTAGCTTTTACCTTGGGACCAAAAAGGGATATGCCGTCAAAAGGAGCACTGATGGGTGAAGACTTAAAGGGCTCTACAAAATCACGTAAGTGCATCCAGGTGTGTCTCCTAATGGCAACACCTGAATGTGCTGCCCTTGAGGTTTTTTCTGCTACATTACAAATGAGCCACATGCAGGAGCTGGATATCGATTGTAGGACAGCCAACTGAGAGATGACGGATGCTTTCATCTCTTCAGAAACAGATCCTGAAATGGTGTCTGATAGCTTCTTAATTAGATCCCTCTGTAGCTTTGTGAAATGTGCCAAGTAGTTTCGAGACTTTAAGGCAAATGCCACTGAAGCAGATACACTTCCGAAATCTGTCCATAGCCCGAGACTCTTTGTTGGGGGGATGAACTTTCTTCTGCGAGTTCTTTCTTAGTGGCCGCCCCCACAATCATAGCATTAACTGGCACACCCTTGGACAAAAATTGTTTATCCTCGGGAGCTGTCATAATTTTAGCAGCCTTCCTGGGAATTGGCTCAGTGGTGTCGGGATCCTTCCATGCCTGCTGTGAGACCAAGTTAATGAGCATATTAGTGGGCAGGGTCACCCAGGAGGCAGATGGGACAGTACCAAACACCTCCAGGAGTACAGATTCTTCCAATGAAGGGTCACTGGACTTCCAGCCACCTCTCTGCTTCAGAATTTCTAGGATGTCTCTGAATGAGACATCATTAGGAGTTGACCATGGGGACCCCTTGTCTTCATCAAAAGCTGTATCCACGGTGACAGATTTGGGGGAATCTAAATGTTTCCTCTTACATGTTTTCTTTTAGAGGACCTCCTCAGTGGGGGACTCTGGGGAGGTATCAGAAGTTGGGATACCTTGATGGGAAACCTGGGGTTTTGGAACCAGCTGTCCCTGTGGAGAGGCTAGTTGAGACTCCAGATGCAGAGAAGGGACAGATGTATACAGAGGATCTGACAGGGTAGGCACAGTCTGAGTCAAGGGTGCAGACAGGGCTCTCTCCATGGCTGCAAAGGCAGACAACCCTAGGGAGGGATAAGATCCTAGATCTGAGACAGGATGTCTCTGATCCACAATCTCACCCTGCCCCGAGGACAGTCCACTCAAGGCTGAAGGTGGAGCTGAAGTGACCATTGCCGAAAGTTCCAAGGTGTAGAGACAGCTTTGAAAACCTTGGAGTCGAATGTAGCACCTCGGACACAACAGGGTAGGATCAGCTCTGAGAGCTCTCCTGATCCGACTGAACTGAAGAGCTCAGAACAAGCCTTAGATCCGAGGATAAAGGTATCCTCAGATCCAAAGCCAATGGGCCTGGGAGACTCAGATCCAAGGGCTCCAAGATCATGAAGGGAGTCAGAGGAGGAACTAATAAAGGTGATGTTGTGGATGGGCATATCTCCTGACCCAATGGGGTAGGAGTTGAAAGAATAACAGGCTGGGTCTGCGTCGAGAGGATCCTTCTCACTAATATGTCCATATCCTCTACTGTATGACTTCTGGAAGAGTGAGTGGATATCCTTGAAGGAGATTTAGATCTCTCTAAAAAGGGAGAAGGGACCATGTATGGAACTGGGTCCACTGAGAGTGAATATCTGGTCCTGGGTAAAATTTCAACATCCAAAATTCTTCTAGTTGGGATCTGAGGGGGGTCTGATTCTATGTATCTTCCAATTTTGTAATTTTTGGATCTGAAGAGACAATCGGATCCGAAAATGGTTTCTTATTGTACTTCTGATCTGAAGAAGCTGTCGGAGCTGAAGTTTTTGATCTTTTCTTTTTTGGATCTGAGGCACCTAAAGGATCCAGAAAAGATCTTTTAAGGGACGTTCTGAGGCCTTAGAAGAGGCTATTAAACTGCTTGGAGTCATTTCAGCCATTTTTACTGGCTTTTGAGAGGCTCCAGATAGTGGCTCACTGAAAGATGATGGAAGTAATCCTTTAAAGTAAGCTTGTTCTTGAGTTCAGCCATGGCCCTTGGTTTGAACACACTGCAGATAGAACAGTATTCTTGAAAGTGAAGGGGCCCAAGACAATGCACACAGAGTGAGAGTGCGAGTCAGAAAGAGGGATTTTCTGACCGCATTTGCTACATTTTTTAAACCCCACCAAGCTTTTCTGTTTTTCTGACATTCTGAAAATAAAACAAATGGATGTTAGAAACAATACAAGGTCAAGGCACAAGAAGCAACAACACAGAAAATCTATAACAGTCAAGTAAGACGATATATATAAACAGATTTTATATATATATATATATACATATATATATATATATATATATATATATATATATATATATATGTTTTTTTAGAAAGGATGGGAAAAGAAGAGTACTACCTACAAAGGTAGTTAAGAACTACTACAAGTCCACATAAAACAGCAAAATAAAACTAAGCAAAATGTATAAAAATAACATCATCAGTTCAGCAAGCGCTTTCGTCTCCTTATAAGAAACTTCTTCAGACTGAATAATGTAATATTAAAAACACATTTAAACACACAAATAGTCACATGGAAAACACCCCTTTTCAGGCACGTTAGTGTTTTAGCCCTTTCCTCTTCAGATAAACAACAAAATCTTCCTTGTTGTTCAATCCTAGTGGATAGCAAGCATTTAATTTTACCTGCCACAGATATTCACACCACCCCAATCCATCTTCAGCATTAAGCAGCTTGTCAGACTCTTATATTTAATCCAAAACCATTAACCTACAAACTTATTAGTCTTTTCAGTACAACCGATCCCCCACCTGAACTGTATACTTGTGCTCATATATTAATTTATGTAATTCTCTTGTGGTACTTCCTACATAAAAAGACACGCAGGACCTAGAAACTACTAAGTATACCACAAATTTTGATTTGCAAGTAAAGCTTCCCTTAATTTTAATATTATAATTATTGATACTATATTCTTCTATACCAATGAATAGATAATCACAAAAGTTGCATTTATAACATTTGAACATACCTGGCTTTGTGCATTTTACTCTGGGCATATTTAACTTTGATTGAAAATAGTTCTTAAAGCTCTTGCTCATCTTTTGTACAAACACCACACGTTCCCCACCAACCTTATTTACTTCCAGACAACTTTTTAAAAATGTCCGGTTGTTAGTAATTATATTTTTTTATAGCTTTGTCATCAACGCTGTTACTTATTTACATGGACACCCCATAGATGACCTCCTTGGGTTTTTTAATAATGACACAATTTTCTTGTTTTCTCAAATTATACACTTCAATGAATTTTTCTGTCACTAACCTGGTGGGATAACCTCTGCTTATAAATTTATTACATAAACTGATACTTTCATTCAAAAAATCTTGATCTTCTAATTCTCATATAAGGAGATGAAAGTGCTTACTGAACTGATGATATTTTGAAAATTTTGCTTGGTTTTATTTTACTGTTTTTTGTGGACTTATCATACTCCAAGTACAGCTTTACTGTTATTGTTTGTAGTTAACAACTACGACAAGTTGTAGAAAATAGAAAAACGGGTAAAGCGAGACAGAAATTACTAACAATAGTAATTTATAGGGTATAAGCTAGTACACGAGAGAAAGGAACTGGGAAAAAAAATGACAGTAAAGAAATATGAAATAGGAAAAAAACTACTTATCTAAACATAAAGCTCGAGAGTCTATAACCACATCTTTTGCTGTGAGTTCTATGTTGCCACAAGCTTTTTGCAACAGCTGAGTTGGATCCGACAGTTTGGATCCGAACCCATCAGTTGAGGACAGAATGAAAATTGACATCAGATCTTAAATTTGTAATATTTTGTAAACAACTTACAATATCTCAGCAACCACTCAAGTTACACACATACTGTCATCATTTTGTTCATTCAGCTGAGGGCTTTCAAGTCAGGCTAAGCATTTCTGTCTGTGCTGCTTGGTTATCAAGATATTTAGGAAAAAACAAAACATTTATGACAATATAAATATATAATTATAAATAAGTATTATATGAAGAATTAATATCACTTTACTTGCACTAGACAGAAGTCAAATATCAATATACAGTTGTGTTTGCCATTGTGCAAGCATTAAGATGAAATATTTTAATACTTTATATAAAACATGATTTTGTAATTATTAATACAAATATGAACAAGCAATATTGGATACACAGAAGTATCAGCAGGGGTTGTGCGTTAGGCCCGGCAAGCCAGCACGTCAAAATCTACTGCCAATCATTAGCGGACCGGAGTTCCGCTGTGGCGACCCCTAACCGGGAAAAGCCGAAAGAAAGAAAGAAACAAAGAAGTGTCAGCAGGAGGTAACTGCAGAAACACAAATTTACCAAATTACCTTTTTGAAGAAATGGGTGGTGAATTGCACTTGATAAATTATGGCAATTACTAGAATTCTAATAAACTTCTTTAATTCAGAAAACTAGATATTAATTCACATTCTCTTATTCTGTTAATGACTCAGGTTAACAGTATTAATATTTTAAGTGTATCAGAAACCAAGAAAAAACAAAACAAAATTCACAGCAGCTTCCAAATAAAACTTGTAATCCACAAAATGAAGCAGCTTTTCAGGCAAAACAATAAAGCCCTGAGCAGAGGAAGCTTAGAAAATTGTGAAAGAACCCCACAGATGGCTCAGCACACTTCAGTTCACTTTATTCCACAGAAACACAGCACATTAACGCTCCACCATACGTTTTCGTTTTAAAAATCACTTCCTCAGATGTGGGCTGTCCAAACTACTAGCGCTTTTATACCATTCACTTAATTACATTGATTAGGTTAATGAATTAATTGAAAGGTTAATTTAGTTTAAAACCAAAAACTTTTCTGTGAAGCATTCTATATAGGGAAGACAGAACGCAAGCTCAGGAGAAGGGTATACGAACATATGTATGATGAAAAATAGAAAACTATCAACGCCACAGACATGCAGGTGACTGGTGAAAAAAGTTTTTTTCTTTATTGAACATATGTATGACCTAGAAACAAACAGACTAATGCATTGTACAAACACAAACAAAGCTGTGAAAATGCATACTATACATTTTTTGCGATAGAAAGGGTGGAAAAGAGTGGCAGAGGGGGGTTATGGGAGGAATGTTTGGAGTACAGAGAATTATGATGGCAGATAAGTTTGGAGGCCAATAAGCCACCGGGTCTCAATGGACATATCTCCATAGCCCCATTATTAAAATTGAGAGCAGCAAAACTGTGATATGCATTTGCACTTTATGTGAATTTTATCACGTTTTTACCCATGTTTTCCAATAGTTACAGTAGGTCTTTAAGCTTTTTTGTATTTGTATTTTTATTAAAACGTTGGGTTTGTAATATGTTATGAACACAAGTATTACACTCATTTAACAAAGGTACTGAACTTATTTTTCCCTTATATTTTCCTGTTTTTAACATTCTTTTAACTGAGTGAGGCTATACAATTTGCCTTTGGTTTACAATGCAATTTTTATAATACCTGTAATTTCATGAATCATCCAGTAGATGAAGGATCAAGTTCATTTAAAGCAAATATTCAAGTTAGTAATTTTAACCATTGAGTCCTACTAAATGTGTTTCTAATAGTATTTTAACTTTATAATTTATTCTTTGTAGTCAAGTGTTTTAAGGATTTTTATTTAAAACATTTTTATTTCTACATATTTATTCATCAAACATTGTAACATTAAATGCGTTTTAACTGTGGCAACACAGAGAGATGCAACAAGAAAAGTTCTTGGTTTTAAACTAAATTAACCTTTCAATTAATTCATTAACCTAATCAATGTAATTAAGTGAATGGTATAAAAGCACTAGTAGTTTGAAAAGCCCACATCTGAGGAAGTGATTTTTGAAGGCTGTTTTTATCTCTTTATTTATTATTACTTGATGATTATTTATACTGATTGGACTTTCAATGAATGCTATTCTGTTTAATGAGGGGGGAGATATGAGTTCTTAATTCATCAAGGCTGTTTTTATCTCAGTTAATTAGTTTTACCAACTGGACTTTCAGTGAACACCATGTTGTTTAATGGGGAGGGAAGATATCCAGACTTTCAATGAATGACATGAGTTCTTAATTAATCAAGGCTGTTTGTTATCTATTAATTGATTATTTTTACTGACTGAACTTTCAATGCATGTTACACTGTTTTATGGGAGGTGGAGTGGGAGAGATGAGTCTTAATTCATTAAGGCTATTTCTGCTTTTATCAATTAGTATTACTTTTCATCATGAATGCTATTTCCTTATGGATTTTCTAAGAATGGTTTGGATGCAAGATCAGTATATTTTGCTTTGCTCTACTGTATAAAAAAATTACTTATATCTTCCATTTGCACTGGTTCCTTCCTGGATGCAATTTGTACTGCAGAGTTTTTTCCTCTTATGCACTGTACTTTTACTTGTACAAATAGTGGTGGACCACAGGAAGGAAAGATGATGAATTCAGAATAAAAATACTACAGATTTTCTTCACATGGAAGAAAGGACGTCCATGGAATTTCACGCATGCATAACATGCTCATTTGCTCAAAATGCACTCTTTTGAAATATGTTGTAAAGACTATTGTATAATATTGCCTTTCAAATGTTAGTGCCACTTTGCTATTACTTTCCCAGTAAACAAAAGAAACAAATTATGTTAGTGTACATCAGACAAGTCACATCTAAATGTCCTGCCCAGTACAGATCTTAGCTTTGTTCTGTCTTAAACACATATACATGCATACACCCACACACACACACATATATATATATATATATATATATATATATATATATATACACACACACATTATATATATATATATATATATATATATATATATATATATATATATATATATATATATATAGAGAGAGAGAGAGAGAGGTCTACTTCATTTCACTGAAACTCAGTTGCCTGCGCACAATTCACTGAAATCTCATTTCACTGAAAACTCATTTGACTGAAACTCATTTAGCTGAAAGTTATATATGGCCTTTTCCCCACTGTAGTGTGATCTTGGAGTTAGTATATAAAGTAAGGGGCAGTGTAGGCAGCACAGCCCCCCACCTATTTTAAATGTTTAAAACCATAGACATGGATACTTACAAGTTCAATGAATAACTCTTTCCAGAAGACAATATATAACCAAACTATGTGGGGGGCTGTGTCCCCCACCCCACCCCCCCTTACTTTATATACTAACTCCAGGATCGCACTACAGTGGGGAAAAGGCCATTTATAACTTTCAACGAAATGAGTTTCAGTGAAATGAGCGTTTAGTGAATTGTGCGCAGGTAACTGAGTTTCAGTGAAATGAAGTAGACACATATATACATATATATTTTTATTTTACATTTGTTGTATATATATATATATATATATATATATATATATATATATATATATATATATATATACACACACACACACACACACACATATGTATTTCATTATAGGATATTTTGCTAATTTTGAAGAGAAGTGTTAGTTTGTTCTGGTGGCATGCATGCTGTTTCTGATTATGCTCAAATCTCCACTCTTTCCTCTGGTGGATTGCCTAATTTTTCTTTTGCCAATGTCCATTCCAGAAGGTGATCAGTCACTTAGTTTTTAAGGCACTAAATAAAAAACAAATGCTGAAATGCCTTATTTGGGTATTGCTGAAGTCAATTTTGCTTTGGATTCATGAAAAGAATCATTGCTGCGCAAGCTTTTAAAATTTATAGTGTAGGAGGTTTAGTAGGGGATGCCAAATGAGGTTCTTGCCCTGGGGTCCAAACAGCCTAGCTACTTCCACTGATTCAGATCATCTGCTGCTGCTGCTTAGAAGTGCTGTAGACAGTACTGAATTAGAAATTAAATTCAAGATTACTTTTCTGAGTTTTATCATTGCTTCATAAACTCACTGTTGACACTTAAAACTAAATCAAAAATGTTTGGTACCTCTAAAAGACTTCTCACTTCTTTACTCAGTATCACACAAATCAATCAGTTTCATTTCTTATATAGACTCAAAAACCCTTGGGAGATGTTCTTGATTAATCTGTAACATTGTACAAATACATTAAACTTTCTATAAAAGTCCTTGGCTAACCAACTTTAACCTACAAACTTATTAGTCTTTTAATCTCTGAAACCCATAACATAATTCTCATTACTAAACTTGAATATGCCCAGTCCTCTCCCTGTTTCCTTGAGTATCTTATAATTTATTACTCTTACAAAAACCTACAAATAAAATCTGTTGCTTTAGTCTTCCTGTTCCCTGTACCATATATTTTTAATATGACCATCAAGAAATCAATACAACTGATAACTACAAATAGCATCAAAGATATTATAGGAAAAAATAAATGTTTTCTACACTTTGGTCTGAGTCGTTCCATTTGTGTTCTTCTGTTTTGACACCTAAACTTCGCCCTTCTCATGCCTATAAATTAACTGTAGCCTGCTATCATTAGCCATTACAAACACAGCACAATGTAACACTTTACCTATACAGATCAGCTCTTACATTTTTCCATCACAGTAAATGCCTTACACAAATGGCTCCTTCTGTTTGGGACACATTACCTCCCAATATTAGAAATCTCCCAGATCTCTCTCCATTCATTCATGTATTCTTTGCATAACCAATTTATGCAATTCAGGGGTCACAGGTTCATAGGTGTTTACTAGGCTAATAACCACAAGGGATTTTTAATCCTAGTCATGCATCCTAAATCTCTGACAAGATCTGGTACCCTTGATAAGTGTAAGGAGGGGCTTGGGAGATGAAACATTTACAAGCAGGGGCCGGAGAGATGAACCATTTACAGGTTGCCTGTGTCCATTAGAGACATAGGTGCCAAGCCAGGAATGAATTTCCTGTTTCCCATTCAACTGTCCAAGTTATACTTGAATTGAGTTAGGGAGGAACTTTGCTTCACATGTATGGGTAGCCTGTTCCAGAGACGGGGTGGTCCCTGGGATACATACCTCTCTCTCCAGCAGCATTAAAAAATATGTGCATGAATCCAGTTGGTGTAAATGTTTTACTGACTATGGCTACCCTTCTTGTCTTTCTCTCCCATGTTTATGCTATTAATTTATAAGCTTCCTTCTTAACACTGAATTTTTGTTATACTTGGTGTGGTGTGCCATTATGTTTGAATTTGGAATATATCAAATGTCACTTTTGTAGCCTGGCTCCATTGCACAGAGGGATGGAGCTCTAATGGTGACCAGGGTTCAATTAGTTGCATCAGCAGTGAAGGAGGAATACAGGGAGGGACACAGTAAAGTGGTGTGACTGGTTTGACTTTTCCGAGGGATAGGAGGACTGCATGCAGTCAGGGGCAGATTGAGTAGGTGAGATATTCATGGTGGAGACAGGGGAATCATCTCCTTTGCCACATGGTCAGGGCAGGACTGCACTTGTGGAAGAGAGGGGAATGTCCTTCAAGATCAGCCCGCTACATGTCCCCTTGCACTAAGATGTGTGCGCATGAGGACATTAGAGCATAACACAAACAAAACATGAACCACCCCTGATGGTTTCCATAATGATGACTCCTTCCAGTTGATCCTTGCCGAGTGATGGGTAACAAATGGGTCAAGTGAATAGCTGGGGAATGATGATCAGAAGGCAGGAGGACAGTGTGTCTGAGAAAAATAAGTTAGCTTTGTCAACATAACATATTAAGCTGTGCATCTCAAAACTGCTGCTATTAATAGTGTCTTTTTCCTTCTCTCTTTCTCCAGTCATGGCTACCAGAACAGACACATTGTTAACAAACATACACGCATATATATATATATATATATATATATATATATATATATATATATATATATATATATATATACACACACACATACAAATATGGTTCCACTACTATTCCATGAATTACAGCTGTACAGCAATGGCTGCATGCTGGATTTTCATTAGCTCCAGTTTGACTTACTTTTGTTGTGAAAAACTAAATAATGTGGCGAAAAAGAATGAATGTGCAACTCTGATACATTTCTGGAAGAGGTAATGGCTTCCAGAAACAAGGTCTCCAAGGAAATAAATTTTAAGTCACCAAAAGTAGCTGGTTCAAAAGGGAAATGGATCAATGCCTCCAGTAAGAGAAAAAGGCACCACAGAGGTAGGCTCCTTGATAGGGGAACATAGAAGAAAGGTACCTTTGAAAAAAGCCTTACAGTCCTTTTGTGCTGCCAAAGAGGAGGAATGGAATCCTTGATGAAAACTGGAAATGATGGCCAGATGGTCTTTGGTGGTGGAGTAACCACAGCAGAAGTCAAAAGGAAGAAAGAGAAACTATAACAGGGGATTTAAACACAGAAAGGATGCAATTCTCTGTTGACAAGCCCATATCAGATTTTTTTTCCATTTACTGTAGTAGAGTTTACCCCTAGAGTGTTTTTGCTTTACTGAAAGAAAGTGGACCACTCTGGAAGTATAAGCTGGATCTCTGGCCATCACTGGAGCTGGATAAATCATAGGTTCATAGGTGTTTACTAGGCTAATGACCACAAGGGCCTTTCTAAGCCTAGCCATGCATTCCAAATCTCTGACAAGTTCTGATACCCTTGATAAGTGTAAGCATGGGCCTGGGAGATGAACCATTTACAGGTTACCTGTGTCTAGTAAAGACATAAGTGCCAAACCACGGATTAATTTCTGGTTTCCCATCCAATTGTCCAAGTTGCACTTGAATTAGGTTAGGGAGGAACTCTGCTTCACATAGATGGGGAGCCTGTTCCATAGACAGGGTAGTCTCTGGGATACATACTTATTTCTCCAGCAGGTCCTATTTATATCACAGGCAAAGTTTAAGTCTTTAGAACGCTTAATTCTGGTGCTGTTTGTTTTGTGGATATGCAGGAGGTCCATCAGAAAGGGGTCTGACAATGCCCTGTATGACAGGCATAGATCTCCCCTCAAAACCCTATAGAAGACAGAATACAGGGCTAGGGCATTGAGGCAGTCTGAATAGGACATTTTACTTACTCTCTGTAATCTTTTAGTGAGGAACCTCTGTGGACGTTCCAGTTGTTGGATATGCCTGGTTAGGTATATACTAAAGGGGGCATTGTACTCCATGATAGGTCTGATGAATGCTGAATACAGTGGAACAATGACTTCCTTGGACGATGCCAAACCTTTGTTTATAAGTTGCTCAACATAAAATGATTTCCTCGTCACTGTAGACATGTGATGGTCAAAGGCTAGATTACTATGTGTGTCCCTAAGTCCCTGACTACTGGTTCAGTTTTAGGGGGTGTGTTGTCAATATGATAGTTACCAGGGATGTGGTTTATTTAAGAGAATGAATGCCTAGGTAAGGCTCACCAGATAGGTGGAAAAGAAGATCTGATTTCAACTGCTTCTTGAAGCAAGGTCATCACAAGAGGAACTAAAATTGTCTTTGTCTTGGTCAAAAGGGTCTATGAGGATTAATAAAGCCTTGCACAGAGAAGCTTTCTGAAAGCATTTTGTCTTTAGTAGGAGAGGGTGAAAAGAATGCTGACAGACCGGAGTGCCCCTTGGTGACTATACCTGTGAAAAGATGAGGGCATAACAGTTGTTGCAATTGGAGTTGGTTGGTGATACAAACAGATCGCAGCAAGGCTGCTGCCAGCAGTGAAATATCATTATGTGCTATTGACAGATTGAAGGCCCACTTGTGAAGCATCAGTATTGATCTGCTGAGCTTGTCCTCTAGGTAGTTATTTCATCCCAAAATGTATGCTGCCACCTGGAAGCACCAAGAAAACATCACCCACTGCCACACCCTCATGGTTTCTCGACATTTGGGATAGGATCTGGTTATTTTCTGCTTGTTGGACTAGACTGGACTTCTAACATGTTGCTTGAGTTAATTTAAAATCACAGCCTGTGGAGGGAAGTTCTAGAAGGCCTGTGGTACTAGGAGAACCATCCTCATCTCCAGAGCATTTACATGAAGACCGGCCTCTTGTTAGGTTCACATGCCCAAAACTATTCTCTCCCTAAAATGCTCCCCCACCCCAGACAAGAGGTGCCCATGGTTACCATGGCCTTGGGATGGGGAAGAGTAAATGGACCCCCTGTTGAAACTGCGGGAGACTCCATCCACCACATTAAATGATGTCTGTAAATAGAGGAGAAGTGGATGGGAGCATCATAAAATCTACTTATTGAAACCACTGCACGTTTAGAGTCCACTGTACTACCCTCCTATAAAACATCATGTACAAATCTACAAGTACAACAGAAGCCTTCATGAGGCCAAGGATTTCTAAAATGAGAGAAGCCTGTGGAGAAGTAACAGCCAGAAGGGTTGGATTTGCAGCTGTCAATGTTAAAGGTCTTTCCTGTCGGTGTTTGACAATGTATGAGCTTGTCTCCAGATGGTACCTTATGAAAACCAAAGTTTGAAAAAGTTCTAGCTGAGACTTTTCCATGCTTGTTGAGATGCCTAAGTACAGACACAAGTGAATCATATAGTCTGTTGTTGATAGTAGGGACTCCGTTGATGTGACAGACAGGAGCTAACATGTTTATAGGTGTGTACTAGGCTAATGGCCCTGGAGCCTTTAAAAGCCTAGCCCACAGGATTACCCTGCCATCATGCCACCTGACCTTTGTTTCTGGTGCCTCTGTCAAGTAGAGCCACTGGAATGATCCCCAGGGTGAATTTTCTATTTCCTATCCACTCATCAAGATTTCTCTTGAAGATGGCCAGTGAGGTGGTGTTTGACATGTATGGGAAGTCTATTCCATAGCATGGGCAGTCTCTGGGTTATGAACCTGTCCCTCCAGCACGTTCTGTTGATTGTGGTAATGAGGTTAAGGTTTCTGGAGCGTGTAGTGCGGAGGGATTTCTTTAGATGTAGCATTTCTAACAGAGCTGGGTTAGACATGACTTTGTAAGTCAAGCAGAGATTGTCTCTAAGTAGGCGATATGAGACACAGATTAGTTGGAGTTTTTTGAGTCTGTCCATATAGGACAAGTGTTTTAAGGTCTAGGATCCGCTTTGTGAGGTACTTTTGTGGCCTCTCCAGTTGTTGTCTAGTGAGGTACATGCCAAATGGGGCATTGCACTCAATGATTGGCCTAATGAGGGAAGAGTAGAGGGAGACAATGACCTCTTTCTTCCTGGATGCAAAACCCTTAGTAATGAGACGTGCCACATAGAAGGACATTCTGACCACAGTGGCAGTGTGGTGGTCAAAAGAGAGGTTGCTGTCAACCTGTGTTCCCAGATCTCTTATAACGCCTTCTGTGTTGAGTGGACTATCATTGATGTGGTAGTTCATGGGAACTGGGTTTTTCCCAAAGGGGTTGATGACATTTCTTGGCATTGAGCTTAAAGGCCATGGTTCTGACACCAGTTGTTGGTCTCAGTAAGGCCTTTCTGTAGGATGTCAACATTACTTGGGGAGTTAATAATGGCTCCCAACTTGCAATCATCTGCGAGCTTTGTCAACCAGAGTCCCTTTGTGTTGGACTGGACTTCTGAGAAATGGATTCCAAACAGGACAGGACCCAGGGTCGATCCCTGTGGGACTCCACTCGTAACTGGTCGGCAGTCTGACTTGCAGTCAGCTCATGGGTTCATAGGTTAGTAATAGGCTAACTGCCCTTGCGAGCCATTTTAAGCCTAGCCAATTATCCCCAGTGAGATTCAAACTCTGTATCTTGTGTTTGTAAGGCAAACACCTTAACCATTAGGACACCCTGCTACTTTCACATCGTGGATTCTGTGAGCCAGTTTGCAACCCACCTAGTGATATAGGGGTTGATGCCTAGCTTAGTGAGTTTTTCTATGATTCCTGAGTGGGGAATGGTATTAAAGGCCTTGGCCAGATCAAGGTAGGCTGTATGAACCACCTTGTCTTCATTCACAGCTCTGGTGACTGACTCAAAGTCGACCAAGTTGAGCAGGCATGATCTACCCTTCACAAAACCAAACTGTGTGGGATCCAGAGTTTGGAGATTCCCTATATCCTTGTTTGTTAGCTCCATGATGATGCGTTCCATAGTCCAGATATGGGAGTATGCAAATTCCTTTCAATCACAGGTGGACTTCAATAACCACCATGCATTTGTTGAATACCTGGGAGGACTTTGGCGAGACGAAAGGGCAAAGCTTGGAACTGAAAGTGATTTTCTCCTAACAGGAATGGAAGATACCTTTTGGACTCCTTAGCAGTCTTTATGTGGATGTAAACATCCTGAATCTTTACAGCACATCCAATCACTCTTCTGCAGACAATTTTTAATGGCTTGCACCATGACCATCAAGAACTATCTCTTTTTCACATACCAGTTTAGGCTGCTCATGTGTAGCATAGACTTAAGCTTCTTTGACCTTTTTGGGAACTAAAACAAATCATAGACTCCAGTTCTTTTCTGGTCTGGTGGGACCTCTTGGATTGCTCTTTTCTGAAGATTTGCAATCTTCTTGAACATTGTCCCCTTTTGGGATGGGGGGTTGTAACATGTCTGCAGTGGCAGGAGTGACATTCTTGGAGATATAGAGAATGGAACGATAGAGCCTCTGGGTGTTATGCTCTTCACCCATTTGTCATGTGTGATGGACCTTTATGCACCTAGGTTAACAGATAGATGGTTACTGACTACCTGCAGAGAAGACTAGTCAGGCAAGCCTCCAGGGATATTGAAGTTGCTTCCTGGAGAAAGGACTTCTGAATAACTGGTTCTGTAGACCTCCTCTGCCCTGGGTCAGCATCCATGTGATTAATTTTAGTAGGAGGAGAAGACACAGGTGGAAAGTCCACTGCCATTCTCTTTTTTTTTATTTTTCCTTATCCTGAGAGGAAGATGATAAAAAACAAACTTTCAAAATTAACTTGTTTTGAGTTATGTAAGAAACGAGGGCTGAAGTCATTACAAATGATGTAGGGCAATGACTGATGTGCTGGCCCCTGACATAGCACCTGCAATTCATGGGCATCCTGAAGTGGAATTTTGTGCCCACTTCTTCTTCTTCTTTTGGCTGCTCCCATTAGGGGTCGCCACAGCGGATCATTTGTTTCCATTTCTTCCTGTCCTCTGCATCTTGCTCTGTCACACCAACCACTTGCATGCCCTCTCTCACCACATCCATAAACCTTATCTTAGGCCTTCCTCATTTCCGGTTACCTGGCAGCTTCATCCTTAGCATCTTTTTCCATATAGGTATCAAGGGAACTGGAGGATATGCGTAGAGGAGGCCTATCAGAGCGTCTCTCGGGGACTCCCCCTCCGGGGGGAAAAAGGGCAAAGTAGCTGGTGCATTTGTTGTTCATAGGGGAGGCGAAGAGGTCGCAGCAGGGCTGGCCCTATCGGCGGAAAATTTCTGCCGTCACTCTGGGATTGAGAGACCACTCGTGTGGAAGGAGAATGCATCTGCTCAACCTGTCTGCAATCATGTTGGAACTCCTTGGGATGTGCATTGCTATTAGAAAGCAGTCAGAAGCTATTGGCCAGTGCCAAATTCTCATGGCCTCTCGACACAGGGGGTAGGATTTGGTTCCTCCTTGTTTGTTGATGTACCAGACTACTGACATATTGTCTGACTGAATTGCAATCGTTCCTGGGGGAAGAAGTGGATGGAATGCCTGCAATGCTAACAGCACCGCTCTTAACACCAGAACATTGATATGCAGGTTGGCCTCTAAGCTCGACCACGTGCCTTGGACGGTCTTTCCCTGAAAATGGCCCCCCCACCCTATCAGGGAAGCGTCCGTGGTCACAGTGGCGTTGGGTTGAGGGGGCTGAAAAGAACGACACCAAAGTTCTGTGTCTGGCCTTATCCACCAGAGGAGATCTTGTGCACCTGTGAGTTTAGGGGGTGAAGATTTGCAAACCACTGGGACAATAGGAGCCATTGTAACAGTCTCATGTGTAACTTTGCCAGAGGAACTATAGGGATGGCTGCAGCCAAAGACCCCAGATCCTGGCGAACTTCCCTTGGTGACACTTTCTTTTGGTAGAGTATCACACGCACTTGCAATCTTAACCTCTGAAGCCTGTTAGCTGGGCGAGATACCAGACAGGATAGAGTATCGAAAACTGCCCCTATAACTTCCAGGTGTTGGCTAGGTTCTAAGTTGGACCTCTCCTAGTGTACAGTGATTCCCAGGGACTCTGCTAGTGAAAGGGTGTACTGGAGGGCCTTAGTCAGAAAACGCTTGGTGGGGGCGGAGAGGAGCCAATCATCCAAATATGGAAACACCTGGAATCCTTGAAGTCTCAGCTGAGCTGTCACCACTGCTAGACATTTTGTGAACATGCTGGGGGCCATTGAGAGACCAAATGGCAGGGCTCGGAACTGGTAATGATTGGCTCCTAGCCAGAAGCGAAGGGGACTCCTGCAGAGTTTGTCCATTTTGATGTGGTAATGCGCATCCCGGAGGTCTATCGAGCGCATCCAAACATCCTCCCTTAAAAAAGGGAAAATGTATTGAATAGTGACCATGCGGAACTTGGTTTGGACAACTGATTTGTTTAAGTGGCTGAGATCCAGGATGGGTCCCCAGTCCCGGTCTTTTTTGGCACTAAAAAGAATCCTGAGTAAAACCCGGATCCGCACTGGTCTGGAGGGGCTGGTTGGAGGACTCTTTTTTGACACAGCTTCGTTATCTCTGAAGCCGCTTCTTCTCTTTGATTGGGTGGAACATCGGAAAGGTTTTTTATAGGTTTTGGGCAGGAGATTAGAGGGATGTAGTAGCCCTCTGGAGATTATTCTCTGCACCCATCGATCGTTTGTAATAGAGTGCCAGACAGTTTGGTGCAGAGAAAAACAAGCCCAGACTGCTTCCAGAGGAAAGCAATCAGGCAACGCTTCAGGAGCGTTGATAAGACCGCCCAGAGAAGGAATCTCTGGAGTCTTGGTTTTGGGGACCCCCTCTGGTCCTAAAGGGGCGTCTTCCACCATTGAAACTCCCTCTGCCTCTGGGGAATCCTTGCCAAGTGCATTACAGAAAGGACCCTGAGATTTCTTGTGCCAGATTTTCCCACTCCTCTGGTTCCTTGAAAAAGAATGTTGAGGCTTGGAAAAACTAAGGCCAATGACAGACAGAGTCTTTCCGTCTTGCTCGCACCTGGCTAGCATGTCCTTCACTTTATAACCAAATAAGTAAGATGGTTCAACAGGGGCGTTTAAAAAGGACTTGGAGTCTGCAAGGTCGCAGATGCGCATCCAGGCATGACGGCGTCATGACTATACCTGCACCTGCAGCTCTGGACGCCCCTTCAGTTGCGTGGGAGAGCAGCCTCATGGACGAAATGGAAACAGATTCAAGGGTGGCAAGTTGAGAGGCAACCTTGTCCCGTGCCTCGTCAGAAACTTGACCCCTGAGGGATCCAGAAAGTTCGGTAATCCGATCTCTTTGGAACCTCGTGAAGTGTGCCAAGTAGTTCATGGACCTGACAGCAAAGGTCACTGAAGCAAAGACTTGCTTCCCCAACTTGTCCACAGGCCGAGACTCCCTGTTGGGCGGGTGGACAGTAGGACTTTCTTCCGCTAGATCCTTTTTAGTGGCCGCCACCACCACCATAGCGTTAACTGGCAAACCTCTGGACCAGTGTGGATGCTCTTCCGGGGGGGAGAAAGAAACTTATCTGGTCTCTGGGGAATGGCCTCAACAGAGTCAGGGTTCTGCCAAGCATGCTGCATGACGAGCTGGATTAACTCGGCAGGTGGGAGTCACCCAAGAGGTAGAAGGCCGGGAGCAAAAAGTCTGCAGGAACATGGATTCCTCCGAGGAAGGGTTGGAGGGCTTCCAGCCACAGCTCTGTTTTAATATTTCCAGGAAGTCTCCAAAGAAGACATAATCCGGGGGTGACCATAGGGACCCCTCCCCATCGTCGTAACACATGTCTTTTGACAAAGATTCTTCAGGAGAGTCTATGTGCTTCCTCTTGCACGCCTTTGTCAGAGGAGGTTCCTCAATGGGAATATCAGAAGAAGACTGGGAAGGTTGGGTACCCCGAACTGAGGTTTCCTGAGGCTTCTCCTCCCGGTGTCCCATGGAGGTGGTTCATGGTAGCTGTAAGCTCAGAGGGAGCAGGATGAAGTTCTGATGTCGGAGCGCTTTCCAAAGCAAGCACCCTCTCCATTATCTGAAAAGCAGGCCTGCCCAAAGAGGAGTGGAACCGAGAAGGACAACCTCGGAACTGGGGTCACACCCTACTCTGACGGACCCTCTCCTAGAGATGGAGCCTCAAGCAGGATCAGGCAGTATCCCTGGATCTGAGGGTGGAACCGATAAAACACTCAGAACCGTGCCCTGTACTGAGGACCCCCCCCCCCCAAATCATGTGTCTGAGGAAGGGATGGTTCTGTTGGAACCGAAAAACAAAGGGATTGCCTCAAAGCCTCAGTGACAGTCATTGTTGGTGCCGAGGAATGTGGTTCCACAAAATACGGAGCAATGGGCTTCGGAACTGATGGGTCTGAAGGAGGAGTATATGTCACAGTCCTAGGAGAGATAGACCAAGTCCCAGAGGGGGATGAGTCTTTGGAACATTTGGTATCCCTCTGGCTGTTAACAGCTGATCCAACAGGTGCACCACATCAAGTTCGGATAGACTCCTGGTGGACCTCGTGGATACTCCTGAAGGGGAGACGGGTCGGTCCAAAAAGGGGCTGTACATTTGTCCCAGGAATGGATACAAAGAGGGGGAGTATTGGGTCTGTGGTGTCTGAGCTAGTGGCACCGTAGTCTCTAATTTGGATACAGGAACCAAAGGAATCAATGGTGCAGTAAAAGGGCTCAGTGCCGATGAGGCACTCTGAGTCGATGTCATCGGTTCCAAAGTAATGGCAGAGGTCGGTACCGCTTTCGATGTAGTCGAAGGCAAGGTCGGTGCCATAGCTGTAGTAGAAGGCAAGGTCGGTGCCATAGCTGGAGGAGTCGGTGCCGAAGGTGGCGCTGACATTGAGAATCTGGTAATATCCATGGCTTGAGTCGTAATAGTATTCAGAGCAGAGCTCAGAAAGTACAGTTGTGTACACTTACCATAAATGTAGATGTTAGAGTGTATTCACTGTTGCAGTCATTACATTTGGGTTATCTGCTTGCAGTAGCCCTCAGTCGGCCTGATTAACAAAGTCTTGGGTCCTGCATCTGTTGCTTTCCCTTCTTTCATGACGTCAGGTCGTCAGGGGTATAAAACATGCAGCCGATGCCATTACATCAGTTTTTCTTGCCCCAGATGTCAGGTGCCCCCCTAATGGGAAGCAATTAAATCAATAGATACAAGGATATACGTCCAACAAAAATGCAAATACACCGAAAGTTTTTTTAGAGCATAGTAAGTGAGAGAAGAGGTATAGCCAAAAGAAGAAAGGGGGCTGGAGGGAGGGTAACCAGGACTGCAACAGTGAATACACTTAAACATCTACATTTATGGTAAGTGTACACAATTGTACTATGTTCTTCGTATTTCACTGTTGCAGTCTTAACATTTGGGTAGATTCCCAAAGCTAAGGTTGGGAGGAGGAATTTAAATAGAATTAGGACCAGCTATAAGGCCCTGCAAGACAGCAGTGGCAAAACCAGCTCTGGATTTAGAGAAAATTGGCAAATGATAATGCTTGGTGAAAGTATGTACAGAACTCCAGGTAGCAGCTTCTAGGATGTCCCTAGTAGGGATGCCCCTGAGAAAGGCTGTAGATGTAGATGCAGCCATGGTTGAATGGGGTCTGATGCCCTGTGGGATGGGTTTTCCATGGTGCTTATAGCAGAAATTAATGCAGTGGCCTACCAATTTTGAAATGGTTTGTTTTGAAATAGCTTTCCCCTCTGTCCCTGCAGCAAATGCCACCAGCAGTTTTTCTGATTTCCTTTGAGGTTTAGTCCTGTCCAAGTAGAATCTAAGCTGTCTGCGTGCATCTAAGGAGTGCAGTATCCATTCCCCTTTGTTCTGTGGGTTAGAAAAGAAGGTAGGAAAATGAATGGACTGATTAGGAGCCACACTGGATACCACCTTGGGCATGAAGGCGTGATTGGTTCTGAGGGACACCCTGTCCGCATGAAAGATGATGAAAGGTTCCACTGCCATAAGGGCCTGTAATTTAGATACACTTCTTGTAGAAGTGATTGCTAAAAGGAAAGCTGTTTTCTAGGAAAGAAATTTTAAATCTGCAGTAGCAGCTGGCTCAAAAGGAGAAAGAGTGAGTTTCTCCAAGACAAAGTTAAGATCCCAGGCTGGAGTTGGAGCTCTCCTGGGTGGCCTTAAATTTTTGGCCCCTCTGAGGGACTGCTTGAGCAGTGGGTGAGAGAAGAGGGGAGGCTCTATGCTATAATCAGCTGAAATGGCTGCGGCATAAATTTTGATGGAGGAAAAAGACAAGCCCTTATGAAGCATCTCAGTCAAGTATTGTAGAATCTGAGGTAAATTGGGCACTGCTGCATTCATTCCTTGAGATTGGTTCCAGGCACAGAATCCTTTCCATTTTGCAACATAAGATTTTCTAGTACTAGGCCTCCTTGCCTCTAAAATGATATCCATCACTGATTTACTGAGGGATGGTAAAGGAGAGATTAGGTAATTAGCCAGGCTACTAGGTTCAGGGTTTGCAGCTGAGGGTGCAGAATCTGGTTCTCCTACTGAGACAACAGGGAAGGAGTCTGAGGCAGGTGCCATGGAGCCAAGCGTGACACACTGCGCAAGAGTGGGTACAAGAGTTGGTGAGGCCAGTCTGGTGCAATTAAAATCGTCCTTGGCTTGCCCTGTTTGATCTTTAGCAGTACCTTGGAGAGCAGAGGAAGAGGAGGAAAGGCATAAACTGATAGGTTTTTCCAGCTGAAGGATAGAGCATCCACTTTCCAAGCTAGCTTGTGGGGAATCCTTGTGCAAAATGTGTCCAGTTGATGGTTCTGGGGGGAGGCAAATCGGTTTATATCTGCCCCCCCCATTTGCTTGTCAACATGTTGAAAATCCTTGGTTCCAGCTTCCACTTGTGCGGGTTCATGAGGTTTCTGCTTAGTCCATCTGCCAGTGTATTTAGTTTTCCTGGCAGGAATTGAGCTTGTAGATTCACTTGGAAGCTCAAGGCTGTGTTCCACAATACCATGGCTAGTCTGCAGAGGGGGTAAGAATGTGTACCCCCCTGCTTGTTTATGTACCACATGACAGTGGTGTTGCCCATCTTTACCATTAGTTGTCCTGGAAGAATGTGGTCCTTGAAGGCTGTCAGAGCATTCTGTACAGCTAACATTTCCTTTTGGTTTTATGTGCAGGTGCATTTGACTTGGGTTCCATTTGCCCTGAATGCACTTCCCTGCCAGGTGAGCCCCCATGCATAGTCTGATGCGTCTGTTCAGATTTGGGTGGCAGGGGGTAATGTGAATGGTAGTCCTCTGTTTTGGTGGCAGGCCTCTGCACACCAAAGGAACTCTAGGCGTAGGCAAGGTATGATAGGAATCCTTGTTTCTAGATCCTGTGAATGTTGACACCATAGGCTTTTGAGATACCATTGTAGTTTCCTCATAAGCAGCCTTGCATATGGAATTAGAAGAATGCAGGAGGCCATGAACCCCAAGGCTTGCAGTATTTGCCTTGCAGATAGCTGAGTTTTTGTGGCCACTTGTTTGAAGTAAGTTGTCAAATGAATCCGTTTCTCTGGTGTGAGGAAAGCCATCTGGGAAGTTGTATTCAAGCTTGCTCCCAAGAATATAATTTGTTGACAGAGTACCATGTGGGATTTCTTTTCGTTTATGGTGAACCGCAGACAAGTCAGTGCCCTTTGAACAAAGGCCAGATGATTCAAAAGAATGTCCTTGCTTTCTGCCTGAATTAGACAATCATCCAGGTATGGGTATATTTGAATATTTCTTTGCCTGCAAAATGCAATGACTGGAGCTAGGCATTTTGTGAATACCCTGGGCACAGTAGATAAGCCAAAGGGCAGTGCAGAGAACTGATAGTGCATGTAGCCTGCTTTGAAGTGTAGGCATCTTCTGCAAGACTCCCTGACAGGGATGTGCAGGTATGCTTCTTTTAAGTCTAGTGTTGCCAACCATGCATCCTTACCTAGCATAGGAAGTAGCTGGTGAAGAGTCAGCATTTTGAGTTTTGGAGTCACCAGAAAGGTGTTTAGAATAGAAAGGTCCAGGATAGGATGCCATGTACTGCCTTTTCTGGGTACCAGGAAAAGTCTCGAATAGAAACCTTGTCCCTTTTCCTCTTCTGCTGCCAACTGAATAGCCCGCATGCTTGAGAGAGAGAGAGTACTTGATTTTGGGCCTCTGCCCACTGATTTGGGGGTAGATCTGGCCACCCACTTCGTGTTGGTAAGGTGTGGAAGTGAAATCTGTATCCTTGGGACACTATATTTAAAACCCATTTGTCCTGGGTAATGAGTTCCCAGTTTTTGGCCTGCAGACCAGTCTTTCCACCTAAAGGAGCATTCACAGTTGGGAAGTGCTTGGAAGTTTTAAAAGCAAGTCATTAAGACAGTTTTCCATAGGGGGGAGCCTTACTACTCCCTGATTTGGGTGCAGAAACCCCCCACTGCTTAGTCTTGAGTCCCCTGGGACTGAAACCTGAGGTTTCTGCTGTGTTTGGGTTTGGCTTGAGAAGACCTGGAAGGGGCTGGAAAGGACCAATTCTTAGAGGGCCAGTGTCAACTAAATCTAGCAGGCTAAACTTGTAAGAAATATTTAACAGTTTGCATAGATTTAGTTTTATCTTCCATCTTTTTAAGAACTTCCTCAGCCTTGTTGCCAAACAGGCAGTCCTGATTTAAGGGAGCATCCAACAATTTGCTTTAACATGATCAGGCAAAGATTGCTCCTTCCTTCTGAGCACAGACCCAGTAACAGCACCCCTGCAAGAGGCCTCTAATGAATCAAATCCACATTGCAAAGTATGTTTTCCAACCTATTCAGCAGAGTGCACTGTTTGTCTTTTTCGGCTTTTCCCGGTTAGGGGTCGCCACAGCGGAACTCCAGTCCGCTAATGATCGGCAGTAGATTTTTATGGTGCCGAGTTGTCAGCCCGACGCCCAACCTCCAGCGAAGGCACGCCCATTCACGCATGTCTTTCGGAGGCCACTCGACTGCGGGGAGGACATGCAGACTCCACACAGAAGGCACTCCAGCCAAGAATCGAACAGGAGAACCTCTTGCTGTGAGGCAATAACGCTACTGCTGTACCACCACGGCTTACATCTACCACTGCGGCTTACATCAGCAGAGTGCACTAAATCCTGTAATTCTTTATTTTCCGCACAGTCAGGAATCAACATCATTTTCTGTTTAAGCAATCCAAAAATATGTTGCTGATACTTTAACATATGAAACTGGCAGTTTAAAGCCCTAATGGCCAAGGTTGCAGAAGTGTAAACCTTCTTACCCCATCTATCCAGCGCCCTGGAGTCTCTATCAGAAGGGGTAGGATTTTTAGCAGTAGAAGCCTTAATGCCCTTGAGTCCCTGTGAAATAGTCTCTGGATCCGCAATAGGATTTTTAAAAAGGAACTTGTGAGAATCAGGAACCCTGTAATATCTGTCAGGTTTTCTGGGAGCAGGAGGCAAAGAATCAGGTGCCAAACTAGATTCCGAAAAAATAACATTAACAATGTCTAGTACAGGAGGAATAGCTAAAGGCCTATGCTGAGGCAGGAGTAAGAAATCCCTAAGCCTCTTTTTTGAATCAGAAAAATCCTGGCTTTCCCAGTGGAAATGCTCTCTTAGAGTATGTAAGGTTTCACCAAAAGAAAAATCCTCTGGAAGGGAAGCAGAGGGAATAGAGTCCTCTGCATCAGAATCCTCATAAGTAGATACGGGCAAATCCAGATCATCAGAAGAATCAGAAAAATCAGAATCCTGGTCAGAAGATTCATAAACAACTTCAGTCCTAGGTCTCTTTGAAGGGGGAGGATGGCTTCCCCTGATTAGAGTTATAAGATCTTCAGCCATTCTTATCATTTGGTTTTAGGTATAGAGGCCTGAGCATGCGGTCTGGGCGTCGGTTTTTTAGGTATGGTTCGAGATTTAGGCCTAAATGAAGAAGGAGGCATTGGTTTAATATGCAAGTCCGTAAGCCTGAATACACCCTCAGAAGCTGGTGCCTGCACAGCGGCTCCGGACCCATCCAAGGTACAGACATCCGCAGGTTCCATAGTTGAAGCATCTCGCGGCATACCGGACTCCAAATGGGTTCTCAGTAGAGGCCTGCGAATCAGAAGTAGCAGGTATCAGGGGCTGCGAAAGCACCTCACTGAGTAACGGCGAACTGGCAACTGGCTTAGGAGAAGCATCGGTGGCAGTTTTGGACCTCAGCGGCCTGTCTCTGTCTTTATCTTTGCATTTTTTCGAAGTCCTGGTAGTTGGATGGCTAACCGACATTTCTGGATAATTAAACCGAGAACCGAAATATTTAGAGGCAAAAATATACAGCCGACGGATAGTGCGCTGATTAAATAAAGCACAAAACAGACAGCAAGGTACGGTACGGTGTAGTCAGGGCCTAAGCAAGGAATACAGCACGAATGAAAATCTTTATGAGGTATTTGTTTTCCACAAGTAGTGCAATTATTAACATTTACTGACATCGGTAAGGAGCAAGAAAACGTTTCCCCAATGGGGTACTTAGCTTTAGTTGAACACTTCAGTTCTGAAACTCGAAAACGAAAATTTCAGTTGTCGGCCGACTGGCACTTGTGAACTGCTTCTGTTTTGGGCACCGCACGGC
This sequence comes from Protopterus annectens, assembly GCF_019279795.1. Taxonomy (NCBI): domain Eukaryota; kingdom Metazoa; phylum Chordata; order Ceratodontiformes; family Protopteridae; genus Protopterus; species Protopterus annectens. The sequence continues at coordinate 1,912,010,392 of NC_056731.1, forward strand.
AAGAAAGACTGATGTAATGGTGTCGGCTGCATGTTTTATACCCCTAATGTCCTGACGTCATGGAAGAAGGGGCAGCAACCGACGCAGGACCCAAGACTTTGCTAAATCAGGCCGACTGAGGGCTACTGCAAGCAGATAACCCAAATGTAATGACTGCAACAGTGAAACACGAAGAACATCAGCAGTAGTCAGAGCCGAAGTAGCAAGTCTATGCACCGAGGAAGTTTTGTGGGCCTTATGTTTAGGCATCTTACTCCTACCACCAGCCAGTGAAGAGGGATCAGAATGGGGACATTTCTTGTTCTTCATTGGAGGAGTTGTGACCTCCGACACAGAAAGGGCCTCTGAGAAAGGAGACGCAGGAAGGCCTTTTAAAATCAATTTGTTCTTGCATTCATTCAGCGTCCGCTGACTGAAATTTTGACAGATTTGACGGAGGGGGGGGGGGCTGAACAGAGAGATGAGAAACCCCCAGGCAATAAACGCAGTTGTCGTGAGAGTCGCTGTTTGGGAGTTTACCATTGCAAGACGTGCAATGCTTAAACCCCAAAGACCCTTTTTTATCAGACATGTCCACAAACACATACATCACAAGTCTACTAAACTAGAATATCAAAAAAGGAAAACACCTGGAAAGGAAAGAAAGAGGAAAAAAAATACCAACAATGGTATCAAAAGATACCACAAGGGTAAGGAGAGGGCTACCAACGATGGTAAAAAGAATTACCCAATGGGTAGAGCTAGTTAGGAAAGTTACAAATAACTCTAAACGAGTAAATTAGAAAGGAGATAGCTTTAGAGAGTGACTAAATAAGATACATATCCAAATATCAAGAAAATATCAAGAAAAATACCACTTAGCTTGAGAACTCGGTGAAACGCTGCTATATGGCTATGCGGGAAACGAGATCTGGGGTAACAGGGAGAAGGGCATTGTGGGTATCAGCTTAGCTCAAAAGTTTTTGGTGTATGCGAGCTTGGTATTAGGCAGACACGATTCCGAGGGGCTCGGAACCAAACCCATCAGTGATGAATGGGAAGAAGATTAACAACATCAGATCTGTAGTTCAGGGCTGACTCTGTCTGAAGCAAGCAGTACACAACCAATACCTGGATAGGTACAGGTTGTGTGGATTGCCTGGCATTGATTTTAATATATGTATGTGAGTAGGAGTAAAGTGCCAATCCCTAGGTCGCTAGGCTGTCAGTGAATGTGCTATGAGTTGTCTCTCAGCCAAAACCATTGCATACTGAGCATGCCTACGTCCACCTACAGAGACATGAGTAGGGGGTTCCTCCTGTGACTGTGGTGACCTAGGCACTGGTGGGGGCTGTGTATCCCTTCCCTTTGCTGATCCTGCTGCAGTTGTTTCCGCAGGATCAGATTAAGTAGCATAGTACATACTGTGAATATATGTGCACTTGTGGCTGCGGAGTACTGCAGGGCTCCACCAAATGTATCTAGGCACTAGAACTGTGACTTCAGAAGCACAACACATGCTCTATGATGTTCCTAGTTTGTGCGTGTGCCTCATTATGGCATTCATCTGTGGGTGTGTGTGCATTGCTGATGGGTGTCATCATTAATGGTTTCAGGGCGTAGTCAGCATTCCCCAGTAACTGGCTGTGCGGGATGTCCTCCCAGCAAACATCTGGTACAGCTATGATGTGTGTCAGATATGGGAGTCATGATAAGTGGCAGGGCTGCCAGCACACACATTCAGGATAATCCCCTGGGCATTGCACATGTGCGGGATGTCCTCCCAGCAAACATATGGTACAGCTATGATGTGTGTCAGATATGGGAGTCATGATAAGTGGGTATTGCACATGACCTGGCAGTTGATGGAGTGGTACTCCTTACGGATAACATAGATTCCACCCTGCTAACCAGGTGGTGCCTTGATATGTACATGAGTGCACTCTATGGCACCCAGTACTTTAGGGTAGTGTGCTACATGGTAGAACTGTTGCATACTGCTGGACCTCACCTCAGGGGAGAGGGGAAAAGATATGTGCTTACTAGCATGTAGTAGCATAGCATCCAAGAACTGGTGGAATGTCCTGGATGCAGATGCCTGTGACACCCCTATCATGTCCCCAGTTAGTATTTAGAAAGTACCTGTAGCCTGTATCCTAAGGGCTACAAATACCTCTGTTTTCACTGGGATGGATTCCCCTCAGTTGGCTCTGGGTCTGAGTTGAGGGAAGCAGTACTCAGTGAGTTCTTGTAGTATGCCCCTGTCCACCCTGTAGCGCTCTAAAATCTCCAGCTCATGTAGCTCATGGAAGGTTACCCTGGGCCTGAACACTCTTCTCCTTCTCTGCCTATGCCTGTTGTCAGCCGCACTAGCAGCACTGACTTCAGCATCTAGCACATATAAGTGTAGCAGACCTGCAGCAGCCCCTAGCATTATCTCAGTTAAAATTCCCAAGTCTGTCTTCCAATGGTCCAGTGTATTGGGAAAATCAGAATGTAGGGTATATGCATACTTATGCAGGTCTGCTGTAGGTCCAGAATATGTGATTGGTTAACTATAATGCATTTCAAGTACCTACAATGTAATTAACATAATTTAATGGCCCTATTTTAGTGAGAGACATGGCGCTATGCACCATGCAGCATAGCTTATGCAACATAATAAATATTAATTCAATATATCTGCTTTACAAACAGTACTGCCTACGTCATCACTGTCACTTGTGGACCATGCTTGAGCGAACCCATTAAGCTATGCACTACGCAGCATAGCTTATACACCTCTCAGAGTTAATAACTGAATACATCCAGTTTTAATGACTTGTTGCCTATGTCATCTCTGTCCCCTGGGTGGTGTTTCTGCATGAACGCACTCAGCGAGGCGGTAAGCCGCACAAACACAAGCACCAGTCTTTAAAAGAGCACAGAAGTAACAGGACATATCCCCTGATGGTAGCCACATCTACTGTAAACATCAACATGGTCTAAGAGCCTACACAAAGTGGATATGCGGAAACAATTACTCCTTTTTGCTATTAAAGAAATCCACCTCATTTGCAAACATATTCGTGCTGACAGCCTGGAAACTACACGGTTCATAGCCGCATGACCATAGCAACAGCAGCAATGTACCACTGTACGGACCCGACGCAAGAGCCTATAATACATTTCTGTCAAATATTATAAAATCCTTTTTTTATTTTTCTATTAAGAATGTTTGCATACTGCGGCTTGTAGCACAAACATGCCGAGCTTATTAAAAAAATTATTAATTTAACTTATTCCCTTACTCTTTCTGACATCCACAATAATAGTTTTGCTCATATGTGTATGTGGTATAACATTTTCACGGGATTTATGTCCACATTTCTGCAGTTTTACATCACCTTTGGTCTGTGCAGATTCTTATATGTAGAATTTTTTCGCGTACACTACAGACACTGACACAGAGTCTGCACAGATACATTTCTGCTTGATGGATCGCTCAGCCTGCCTCATTTGCATGAAATTCACCTGCTTTTGGGTGATTTGCATGCCACGGAATCTTCCCTCTTTGCATGTGCATGCACTCCTCTAAGCAGCACTTACTGATTCTAAAAATGTGTGCGCCTGTGTAGGCATCATGGTGCAATTCCTACACAAAAAAAAAAAAAAAAAATCGTGTAAGCTTTATTGAATTCTCCCCATGCTTTTTTAATCTGTCAATGTATCCCAGTCAACTAACTGAAATAAACAAACTGCCAGCTCTTAAGTAATTGACACCATGCACTTCAAATGTAAAGCATTTCAACAAATTCAAAATGAATGGGTGCTAGATTTGCTTCTCTAGCTACCCTTTTGGTCAGGAAATCATCAAAAAACTGTTACAACTCAACTATTCATAAGCAAAATAAATGATTTTGGAATTGGAACATCTAAGGCTGTTTTTTTCATAGCATGCTAACTTTTCTTTTAAACTGCTTGCCAATGAAACAATAAGTATATGCAACTGATTAGGCTTATAGCTAGACTCCTCTGTCTTTTCCTCCATCATTGTGGTACCATCTTCTCTTCTGCAACTGCTTGTGACTACTTCAGGCTTTACTAAAAAAGCTATTACTTCAGGGATAAAGCTCTAACTATGGCCCAAATAACCCGGGATCAATTAGTGGCTCGGGCAACTGACAGAGCAGCAGGGAGGGATGGGCATGCCTATACTGGATTGGAGGGAGCTTGATGATGATGCTCCCTAAAAGGAGGCATGGTCCATAGAGATTAGTTGCCCTCAGATATAGTCAACAAGCATGAAGGGGTGATGAAAGGGAAACTGGTAGGATATATAAATGTAAAAAAAACTTGGACAGAAAAGATGCCCCTAGGATCTACAACTAGCCTCAGTAATACTGGAGTAGTACAGGAGGGTAGGAAGAATGGCTGGTAGAGCCAGCTTGCACATGAGGCACGGGGGGTGGGGGAAGCTATCACTTCATTTATTAATCACACTCTCATTAACATCCCTATATCCCTTGTCCCTTGTTAAGGCCAACTGCTTACCTGCTGACTTCTGTATATACACCTACTCACTTATTTTAAAAGATTTACTTTGCAGCTACTACCACCCTACTTATGTTGCATAATTTGGTACTCTTCAGTAAAGACTGCAAAAAAAAAAAAAAAAAAAAACCTCCGCCAAACTCCTTCAGTCCTCTTCATTCTCTCAGCTGTCTCAAAGCTATCTGTGGCATATGTACCTGCTACTCTTTTAAAATGTACTAAACCTAATTTTCAAGAGCTGTCTTCCCTGCACTCTCAATAGATAATACAACCATATAAAAACTGAAGAAGCTTGTTATAGAATCAGTACAAGCAATGAAGTACAATTATCTCGTGTTCAGTACAGTTCGTATTACACAACACGACTTTGCCTCTGTTTCACTGCTGCTTGCTGTCAATTTCTGTACCTTGACTAGGTACTAATTTTTATTCTTGTATGTGTTCATTGAATGTTCTATGCTCTTCTGGAGCCTTTCTCCCAGAATTCTTCTGAAAATTAGTTTATTCCAGCCCTAATTTACCAGTTAAAATGTAAATAAATAAAAATATTTTTTCATTCCCTACACTAAAATAGCATCTGGAAGTAAAGGATTATCTACCTTGTGCTGTTAGTGAAATCAGCTTCAGCTTTATTTTGCACGGCTTAAAACCTAGAACTTTGACCTTCAAAATCAAAGGTTTACCGACTTTTAAAGCAAACAGTAAGTTCTACTTTTTCTGTACCCTATAACATGATGAAAATATGTAGTCAGTTAATTCTGCAGTGAAGACAACAGACATTTTGCCTTTTTTTTGTTCTTTTGCATCATTTATTTACAGTTAATGAAATGTCTCAATTTATGCCTGGAAAGGGTCCATTTTAGGTCAGACCACTTCATGCCAGTTGTGACCATTTCTGGATCTGACCACTCTCCTGGATCGACAACTGATATGCAGTAAGAACAAAAGAAAAGCTTTTATTTACTCAAAACTGCAACATTTATCAAGTCCATTAAAAGGTTTAACGTCTAAACAAACTGAATGCAAAGGAAGTAACTGTTAAACCATTAATTTTATCACAGTTCTTTTAATAAAACCATTCACTGCTTGTACCATCAATAACACCACAAGATTCACTTCTTCTAAAGAAAGACATATAGCTGATGGAAGGCAGCCATCTTCTAGAAGCGACCATTAACCTTTCTCACTACATTACTTGGTTATTGCTACAAAGTTGCTAAAAAAGAAGAAAAATAAGCTAAACAGATAAATGTAAAATACAATTGAAAGAAAGTTCCTCATACCCTGAAGTATTTATGCCTTCAGACCCAAACCTGAAATTGAAACTTAAATTTTATATAATTCAAAGGTAAAAATCTACTGAACATACTGTGGCAAATTTCTCGTCATGATGAAATGTCTCTGTTCTTAAGAACACATTATTTTTTTTGAGATTCAACATTCACAGTTAAAGTCTGCAAGAACATTTGGCGAGTGCAGCAATTTCACCTTTGTTTACATACTTACTTGGCATAAATAAAACGAACAGAGACAGTAATATGCTCTGGGAATATGAAACAGATTCTTCTAGTGATTAATATAATTATTATTCATCTGATAGATTTATATTTTAATATATGATGGAAACAGTTCACAGATTCTGTGCTGAAGAGAAATTAAGGCTACATTAATTTGCCATCTGAATGGCAAAATACATGACAGTTACAATAAATACCTGTCCTGTCCATTTTATGGCACCTACATTACACTACATTTAATTTGAAAGACTTGGATCTCCTGTTTCTTCATTACTTTTAGAAAAGAGATAAAATTTCAAAGCTGCAGTGTAAAACTCAAGATCAGAAAATGCAGACTATGAAAACCAAAAATTCTTAAAGCAAAGCATACCAGGCAAATATGATCTGTTCTAAAACTATCACTATAGTTATACTCACATGGCTGTATCCAGAGTAGGATAAGGCTCTAAGTGAAGGTCAAGAAACACCAGAAGTGGAACCAGTAACAAAATAAAAGTAGTGATATACATTTCCTAACAAGTTTTTTGTTGTAGTGTCTTGTGTATGATAATAATTCATGTATGCCCCTATTGCCGAAGTCATTTAATGCATTTTTTAAAAATTAGCATAAGTCTGGTTTCCTAAGAAATGTTGTATATAGTTTTGCTATACTATGCCACTTTTAAATATTACTGTGATTCACTTAAAAAGTTAATAGAATGAAGGGTTTTGCATCAACATGCATTTTATGAATGATAAAAAGTTTAAAACTCTAATGTCCAGTATTACTGATTGACTGACTATAACCCTCAATAATTTACCAGAAAATCAAACATTTTACAATGGATAGTACAAACATATATGGCCAAATGATAGATACTCTGCAAAAAAGATAAAAGTAAGAGGTAGGTTCTTAAGTCATTTCTTACTGTTTGTGCTCCATCACATCAAATCTACAGATAACCTCTATGTGGCATGGCAGCAACACTACTAGTATCCCTGAAGTGAAAGCTAACTAACTAAATAAACAAATGAATATTCTACATTACACTGTATTTTCTAATTATTTGGCAGTAACCATGCAACATTTTTACTGTTTTTTTTATTATGAGACAGATGACAAAATTTGAGGGTGTTGCTTCAAGGATGTGAACTAAACTACAACTTTTGTTTGTACATATCAATTATTAAATGTTTAAGCCAACCAGGAGTCTTGTTTTATGAATATTCATTGAACAATGGAGTTAATGAATAAGCAACTACTTCCCCAAAGATGTGCAAATGCATTACTTCAGTCAGGTGGTCTATTAATCAATGTTAATTTATGCATAATTTAACAAATTTGCACATATCAGTCACACGAAGAATGCCCAATCTTCATGATCTGAGACGGAGGGAGTGTTGCAAACTTATTCCATAAATTCTAAACAGTGTATGTGTTGCTAAAATAAAAAAATAAAAAAAAAAAAAATGCCATATCTCTCAACCTCCCATCTCCAGAATGTGGAATACTGCCTCTCATAATGTGGAACAAATGGGAAAAAAGTAGAACACATACTGAACAGCTTACTAGCAACTAAAACTAGGAAGCTCTTAGGATGGTTAAAATATGTTACTTTATACTTAAGCATTTTTTTGATAAATTAATATGATTCAGCATTTACTATAGATACCAGTTACAAATATTCTTAAGACTGAAACTGTGACAGGCCTTTTCAATGTGGAACAATGAGGAACATAAGACTCAAAATGAGGAACATTCCCCATAATGAGATGCACTTGAGAGGTATGCATACCGCATTCAGCAGTAAATCTACCTCAAAGGATAAAAAGATAATGAATAAAGGGAATATGAGGCATGAAAGAAGGATATTTTGCTGCAATACAGCTAAACAGCATTATGACCAAACTTGGATTATTAGTTAATCACTGCAATGACTTGCGTGCTAAGGTTATACTTCCACTCAAAGTACATAATGTGATGGAGAAATGGTAAGGAGAAGCTAACAGCATGTTACAGTCTGAGGAAGCCTCATCTATTAGAGGTGAACTACACTGCCATTCCTTTCTCATTCTTAGAAAATATGTAGATCTGCAGAAATGGTGTAGAATATCACCAAGTATGGATAAGTCTTGGGAAGTTGATCCTTTACAGAATATATGCCCAATTTAATGGAGCAAGATTCCCAACAAGTCAATGTCCCCTTCCCCTGAGTTAAGGGGAAGTTCACTACCATGATCCTAGAAAGCTACAACCTGCACACTGGCCCATCTCAATGCCAGCTGTTGTGGTTAAGGGGCAAACTCCACAAAAGTCACAGGTCAGAACTGGGGACCATCCTGTAATGAAAACCTTTTAAAGGAAACAGTTACTACATCATAAACCTATTTAGCTAATTTCCCTCTTTTATCTAGTATAATGTTCTTGAAGCACACCCACACCAGGGAAGATGGGGAGGATTAAAAATAATCCAGTTCAGAAGGATTACTTTTATTTTGAGTGGACTTCTGATATAGGTCCTAATGAGATGGAGAGATTCTCAAGCATTTTATTAGTAGTGATGGAAACAAACAAGATGATGCAAGGAAAGGCTCAAGACAGACACCATGTAGGACAGGTCCTATTAAAGAATGTCTAGCTCCTAGAATACATATTTGAGTTGCATTGCTTTGTAGATGTATGGATGCTCAGACTGGTGAGAAATTAAAATTAAGATGTCACAACCATCAGGAATCATCAACTTATAAAAAATTAAAAGGAAGAAAGTGTCTTCAAAGCAGAAGAAAAGGTCAACAAAGCTTGCATTACTCATTCAAACTAACGGCTACAACATTGTGTACTGAGAGACCTAAAATTATAAAATATCAGGACATACAAGTGGACACCCGAGGTCTTAGTCAGGTTTTTGATATCATAATGAAAGAGAACCTTGAATCAGGTTATCCTCACAGTGGGAAAACAGATTAAGTCAAGACACTCACCAATACAATTATCTCTCTGAGACACAACTCTAATAGTAGCATCACTGCAATCAAAACTGCACCTAGCTGCCTGGTCCAGTGGCACAATAGCATATGATTTGTATGCAGTGCTCACAATTAAATTCATACAGGGGTTGACATCCCACAGTTCAGTTGTCAAGGATAAAAACTGTATCTAGTTATGAGAAAGTTAACTTTGGAAGTTGCAAGGAACTCTTCCACAGATTTCCCTTCTGGAAAATTAGAGAGGGGACAGAAATCCTGTGCAAAGTCTGAGACAACACCAAGAACTGTGCCATGTGATACAAGCAAACTACAGCATCACTAGGGTAACATCATAAACAAATTTTGTTAAACTGGCCCAGTATAAGAGATTCTGTCTCTTACAGGTATGTAATGCAGCAGAGTCTGTTCTCAGCTACTTATCTATGACAGTTCAGAGGCGGAGGAAATGCGTTTTCCAAAGGAGGGACAGACTTTTTTTGGAGAAAGAAAAGCTGTGTTTCCAGGAAGGAAAATAAATTACATATTTAATACAAAAGGATTTCAGGTACATTTCTTGAGAAAATGGCCAGGCCGCTCTAGAGTTAAACCTATTGTATTTATTTATTTATTTTCATTTGGCAATTGGATAGCACTGTATCCTGAAATCTAATTTTAAGAATTATCCATAAAACGTTAACAGCATTAAAAAACGGTTACCTGTGAAATAACCTCAAATGCAGTACATGAGGTATGAATTTGTCTTCAACGACAGCCTTTCACTGTGGAATACAAAATAAAGTGGCTTATACATAATGGTATGCAACTCAAAAAAATTTTTTTTGGCCAGTATGAACAGCAAAAAGAAGTGGTGTTTCCTCAGAGAAACATTTTAGCTGCTACAACTGCAGGTTAAAGGGCAGTAAAAGGTTCACCTGCAAAGGAGGAAGAGTTCCTCATGGAGGTAGGAATCCTTTAAATGAAAATCTTGACAAAAAGATAAGCTACAACCAGTAGGTGGCTGAATGATGGGTAGACACTAGAGAAAAAGGAACCATGACTGATGAATAAGCTACAATAGAATAAATTAGAGAGAATTATATTTAATTCTACTATCATAACTCAGTTGTTGGAAACATGTATATCGAGAAATTCACTTTGAGCATGGTGAAAACTGAATCTTGTATGCATTGCCTCCTGCTATGCAACTTATATGCCTTTGTGCCTAGACCATATCTGAAAAGAGTCAGTTAACAAGGCAAGTTACCCTTGCAGTCAAATATAAGAAGATAAAACACAATATTTCCCTTTCCTTTCTCTCTGGCCATATCAGACACGCTTTTTAAATAGAACTCATTTTTCTGAATGAGTTCTATTTAAAAGCGTGTCTGATATGGCCAGAGAGAAAGGAAAGGGAAATATTGTACTAAATCAAGATGAGTGTGAGACACCACTGTATTTGTCTTTCAGTGTGTTGTAATATGTAAAATATATGTATTTTCATTTGCAATTCTTGAAATGTATTACAGTTTTCATAAAATAAATCTACACTTGTTTTTTGACTGTGCAAACCTGCAGTGCAATTTTCATGCTCCTTGGAGGTTGCTGGTTTATGCCACATGATTCATAGACTTAGACTGTTACTAAGCTAACGATCTGGAGGTTGGGGCTTTTCTAAGCCTAGCCAAGTTTTTGCAAAAGAATAAAGATGTCCTGTATCCAAATAGTATATAGAGGGCGTGGAATTTATAAGCAAACTCTGTCCATAAGGAACATGGGTGCCAGGCCCGGCGTAAATTTCCTATTCTTCATCCACTGGTCTAGGTTGTGCTTAAAGTGGGTAACAGACAAACTCAGCTTCACATGGCTGGGAAGCCTGTTCTATAGGCGGGGCAGTCACTGGGACACGTCTGTCTCTCCACCATGTTCTGTTTAAGTCACAGACAAAATTCAGGTCCCTAGAGCTTGTATTTCTGCTACTCTGACTAACAAATATGTAGGACATTCATAAGTGTGGGGTTTGCGGATGTCTTTTCTAAGCCAGGCATAGATCACCCCTCAGAATTCTATAGGAGACTGAGTAGAGGGAAAGGGCTTTAAGGTGTCCTGCATAAGGCAGGTTTGTTATGCCTTATATTCTTTTTGTAAGGAACCTCTGAGGTCCTCTAGTGGCTGCATACGCCTGGTGAGGTACATACCAAAGGGAGAACTGTGCAGTGGGATAATGACCTCTTTGGACCTAGATACCATGTCCTTACTTAACTCATTACATCTGAGTGACATCTACAGGTGCATCTGCAGTTAACTCCTACTGATGCCTGTAGGCGTCAAATATTGCTTGTTCATATTTGCGTCAATAATTCCAAAACCATGCTATATACAAGGTTTTAAAATATTTCATCTTAAAATTTACACAATGGCAAACTCAACTGCATTACTATTTGACCACTCTCTAGTGCAGGTGGAGATATTAACTGTTTTTATGACATTAATTTATATAGATATAATTTTCACATTTTTCTAAATATCTCAACAACCAAGTGACATAGACAGAACTCCTTAACCTCATATGAACTCTCTGAGCTAGAAGAATAAAATTCTGACAGTATGTGTGTAACTTGAATGGTTGCTGAGATACTGTAAGTTGTTTACAAAATATTACAAGTACAATAATAATTACTGTGTTTACTGTGACTTGTAAAGTTCAGTTTAAGAACAAGAACCTAAAGAATACTACCACTTTAAAAATAGTTTGTTCTGAAGAGTTTGCCATTTATACTTCTTTTATAACCCCCATAGTTCCATAGATATGAACATTTGTTTGAAATATGAAGACATAATTTTATTTTGTCAAAAGGCTTAGGCTCTGGAGTTCAATATGGCTGCCAAATATTAAACATATACTTTCTGCTGCTCCTGTTCCAGCTTTGTTTATCCGCTCAAAATAACCTGCATCTGGCTTTAAAAGTCAAAAGAAAGGAGTATTTCTGCTAAAATATGTCGAAAGGATTGGATCTACAGCGGCATTTTGGATAAAAAAGATAATTTTAAACCTTACTTTCTTCTAAGTATTTACCTGAACTCATTCTGGGGAAGGCCAAGGCCGCATGGTAATATCCTTCTCATCTGCATATAACAGTATTTCAAATAAGAGATGGCTACTAAGCAAGAAACCATGGATTCTACAACTACAAAAACTAAACTTTCCTCTATAATTACCCCTGAGAAGGATGTAATATCCAAGAGACAAAAAATAAACAAATCAACGCAAGAGCTGAACAAAGGGCCTACTAAAATCAAAGCTGAATCTGCACTTTCACTTGAAGATATTAAGTCAGCATTACAACCATTGCAAGATGAGTTCAAGTTATTTTCAGATAAGCTAAGTTCCTTCGGTTCAATCCTGGATCAAATCATAACAAGAATAAACACAATAGAAAATAAAACTGAGGAGAACTCCAAGCAGATAGAGGATTTACAAGCTAAGGTAAATGCAAATGGAAAAATAATCAATGACTTACAACAAAAAATAACTGACTTAGAAGCTCGAAGTAGGAGAAATAATATCTTGTATTCTATAACTATGTCAAGAATCTAAATGGCAATGCTCAGATCTGCTCTGAGCTAAAACAGAATGGCATTAAATATACTGATCCGAAGGATATTGCCAATATCCTGGCAGATCGATTCAGTGCCAACTTCACCCCCCTCTCACCCCCTAAATGGCCCATCTCAATACCGGAAGATTGCCAAATTCCAGTAATAACGGCCACACATGTACAAAACGCACTCTCTAAAGCCAAGAATACAGCATCCATGGGACCAGATGACATCCCGGGCTGTGTACTACATGAACTACAATATGAACTGGCACCTAACCTAAGTGTCATGTTTAATCATAGCCTCACCTCAGGTTTCGTGCCCACTGAGTGGCGCAGAGCTACAGTTATCCCAATCCACAAGGGGATCCACCTTGGATCCCGGAAACTACCGTCCCATCAGTCTGACAAGCCTTATCTGCAAGGCCATGGAGCGTATTATCATGGAACTTATAAACAAAGACATTGGCAACCTTCAAACACTGGACCTCACCCAGTTTGGGTTTGTGAAGGGCCGATCTTGTCTCCTGAACCTGATTGACTTCTTTGAATCAGTCTCCAGAGCCATGGACAAGGGCACGGTGGTCCACACAGCCTATCTAGACCTTGCCAAGGCCTTTGACACCATCCCCCACTCTGGAATCATAGATAAACTTACTAAGTTGGGCATTAATCCCTATGTCACCCAATGGGTTGCTAAATGGCTTATTGATAGAACCCACACTGTAAAAGTAGCCGACTCCAAATCCAGCTCCAGACAAGTGACAAGTGGAGTACCTCAGGGTTCAGTCCTGGGGCCGCTCTTGTTTGGCATCTACTTCTCTGAAGAACAGGTCAACACTAAGGGACTCTGGCTAACAAAGTTTGCAGATGACTGCAAACTGGGAGCCAATACTGAATCCCCAAATTATGTGGATACTCTACAAAAGGGCCTTACAGAAACAGATGCTTGGTGCCAGAGCCATGGGCTCAAGCTCAATGCCAAGAAATGTATTGTTATCCCCTTTGGGAAATAACATGTATCCATGAATTACCATATAGGTGGCAGTACACTAAACACCGAAAGTTTGATAAGAGACTTAGGGACACAGGTGGACAGTGGTCTCACCTTCGATAACCACATCGCCACAACAGTCAGGAAATCCTTCTATGTGGCACACCTCATCACGAAGGGCTTTTCATCCAGAAAAAAGGAGGTCATTGTCCCACTGTACTCATCCCTTATTAGACCCATTATAGAATACAACGCCCCATTTGGTATGTACCTCTCAAGACATCTGCAACAACTGGAAAGGCCTCAGAAATACCTCACTAAAAGAATCACAGGCCTAAAGCAGATGCCCTACGCTGACCGCCTTAAAAACTCCAGCTATACTCTGTCGCATATCGTCTACTCAGAGGCGATCTCTGCTTAACATACAAGGCCATGTCAAACCCAGAGCTGTTGGACATGCTACACTTAAAGAAATCCCAATCCCTCAGAGCTACACGCTCCAGGGATCTAAACCTTGTCATCACAATAAACAAAACATGCTGGAGGGATAGGTTCCTGACCCAGAGACTCCCCAGACTCTGGAATAGATTGCCCATACATGTCAAGCAGAGTGCCTCTTTGGACCTCTTCAAGAGGAACCTTGACGATTGGATGGGAGAAAGGAAATTCACCCCAGGGATCACGTCAGTCGCCCTGCTAGACAGGGGTCCAGGAAAGTAAATAATGTGGGAAGAAATAGCCAGGGAATTGTTATGGCTAGGCTTGTATAGGCCCTAGGGCTGATAGCCTAGTACCAACCTATGAAACTTAATATGTGGCATTCCGGAAAAGTTTGATCAACCCCAACTACCTGTAATATTAACAGAGATCTTTGAACTAGTAACTGAAGATAAATCTTTTGCAAAAGAAATTACTGTGGAAAGAGTTCATAGAGCGCTACGGAAAACTCAAAATGAAGCTAACCCAGACAGATCTATGCAAACTACTGAATGCTGCACATGTTAATTTACTGTTATGGCTGCAAAGAAGAAAAAAATCATCTCATGGAGAGGCTACATGATCTCATTATCACAAGACTTACCTCAGCCCATTAAAGTACAGAGACAAGCTCTAATAGCCCCTTTCTGTGCTTTGCTAATAAAAAAAATATTCGTTTCCAAATGAAATACCCAGCCACTCTTTCCTTTAACTATAAAGACCAAAAGCACTTTATACAGTCTGTGGAGGAGGCAAAGAAAACATTTATGCAAGTTTACAAGGAAGTACCAGTTATTTAAAACTTATGGCAAAGCTATTTAAAATAAAATAAAGAAAAATGTACTGCTTTAAAAAAAAATGCAGCTTCTCTCTGAAGATAGGAATGGAAACACTAACAGAAGCTGGAAACACTATCAGAAGAAATTACTTCCTACAGAAATGGTACTTTTTGCTTTCTCAGATCTGTAAACAAAGAAAGGAAGCTAACTGAGCTAATCATACCCGATTTAATGCCCTGTTGGTTTTTCTGTCACTCTCTGGACATTCTGGAAATATTTCTGTTGTTTTTTGTCTTATTTTTCTCGAATTTATTTTCTTCTGCTTTAAATTACTCCATTTTCTGGGACTTGTGTTGCTTCTTGAGGCCTGGGAAGGCCTGCATAACAGCTCCATGATGGTTTCTTTTGTCTGCTGGGCTGTTCTACACTCCATATCCCAGAATTCAACGAAAACATTGGCCGATGATGTCACAAGGTCAGATAGCACAGGAAAAGAAGTAAAGCCGCAAAGCATTACTGGGAAAGCTAAACATCATGAAATACATCGTATTTATGAAGAAATGGACTGTATTTTTACAGTTTGGGTTCTGTGTGATGCTGAAAATGTAAGAACATTGAAGGATTTCATTCAGGGTAATGTTTATAACATTATTTAATTTAAAAAGCATTATGTCAGTGTGTGCTATATTTAGTTAAGGAATGTTATATATATGTCTCTAGTTTATTTAATGCCTGCCAAATATTAATTGATTAGTATTTAGTTTTATATTGTAGTATTAGTTAAATTTGTAACTAAGTATTAATTTGTGTCTAAAATCTAATGCTGCAGCTAAATAAGTGATCTGCATCTTATAGGGGTGAAGTGTATAGTTATGTGTTCTATAAGCTTTATAAGTCTCAGGTATCTGCAAATGATATCCAAAGCTCAGCTGATTGCTTTGTTTGGGTCTATAAATGGTCTTTCTGTTTATTTTAGATGCGTGTTTATTTTAGGTGTGTGATTTTGATTTTCAATAATAGATTTTAAAATAATATTTATAGATATGCCATTACCCTCGGAATGCCAGATATAGTTACACTTGCCTGCTTACTGTCTGTGATAATATATAGTATTATTGATTTATAGGGAGTTAGTTCTAAACTAATGTGTACAATCATAATAATATATACCAATCCAACCTTATGCACATGTAAGCATAACTAATTCCATGTTATGATCTGCTAAAATTATACATATATATATATATATATATATATATATATATATATATATATATAAAGTCTTTTAGAAAGTTTGATTCTTATACTCTTTCTAAGCATATTTTGCCTTTAAATGTACTTTAAATTTATATGTTAGTATTAAATAGTTTTTGGAGTGGTATGAGGGTGTAGTTGTGAATGCTGGGTGACATTTGGGCTATCGAGGTTAGTATTTATGTCTCCCTGTTGCATACCTGTAAGATTTATTTTATACAAAAATGTTTAACAACAGTATATTTGTATCTTTTACATTTGCAAATAAAATCATATCAGGGAGATGGGTGGTTAGCCATGAGTTGTAAGGTTAGGAGCATGGATGTCAGAACATCAGTTTTGAGTACAGTTTATTTTTTATGTGTTAGAAAAAGACCTATCATTATATGGACCGTTCCTGGTGAAACTAGTATCTCTGTTGACCCTATTTTGTTTTTATTGTTATTTATTGAATTTATAGTTAGATGATTAGGGTGAATTCTTGGAATGTAAATGGTCATCAGGACATTAAAAAAAAGCTGGTTATGTACCTGATTTATCAAGACAAATCAAACATTATTTTTTTTACAAGAGATGCATATGACAAATGACTAATGGGACAATATTAAAAAAAGAAATTGGATTAGACAGATTATATCAGCAGGGAGCAGCCTTACATCAAAAGGTACAGCTATTTTAATTAAAAAGTCCTTCCCTGAAGAAGTGCTTGATACTTAATTTGATTCGAATGGAAGATGGTGTTTCTTCACTTGCTCATACCCACAAGTTAAGTCTCCGATTTTGTTTTTGAATGTGTATATTCCATGTTCAAACCAACATTTGTTCATCCAGGAAATACATAATCTGCTACTTCCATACCATGATAATTTCTTCATTATTGGTGACTGGAATGCTCTTATTGATCCATCAAATGATAGCTCGAATAAGAACAGAAAACAGCCCACCCAAATAACTGCTTCTATTCAAGATTTGATGAATAGTTTTAATTTAGTTGACCCTTTTTTAATATCTGAGATTGACAGGGAGTCTAATAAATTCACTTTCTATTCGGCTTCACATAAGGTTTGGTCTAGGATTGATTATTACCTGATCTCAGATGCTTTCTTGACTAAAATTGCTAATTTTGCTCATGAGGCCAGATCTATATCCGATCATTTGAATATATCACTTGGCATTAACCCTAACCAAAAATGCAATTATGACAGTAAGATTTTCACTTGGTCACTAAATAGTAACATTCTGAAAAAAAAATGATGTTTTGCAGGAGGTTAATGAATATCTAAAACACTTAGAAGCTGAATCATTGCTTTCCAATATCCCTTTAGATATACAATGGGCAGCGGCTAAAACTGTCAGAGGAATACTTATCCAAAAGGCATCTTATTATAAAAAGAGAGTCTGTACATTAATAACCTCACAAAAGAGTTTAAAAAAATTGATGCAGAACTGCAAGAAGATTTTTCCCCTGATTTGGAAATTAAAATTCACGGAATTCAGAAGGAAATATATTTCTTCAACCAACAAAACTACTCTTTGACTGAATTAAAGCTTCTACTTGGATACTCCGAATGGGCTCAAACTTCATCCAAGACTCTAGCAAGACTAATAAATATCAAAGAAGGACCAAACTATATAAAGGACATAAAGTACAAAGGGAAAATCCTGTATGGAAATAATGACATTGTAAATTCATTTGTAGATATTTACACGGAAATCTACAATCCCAAAACTCAATTCCAAAAAGAACAATACACAGACTTCCTCAATAACCTTAATGTCCCAAAACTATCCTCCACACAAATTACCCAGTTAAAAGTCCCTATAACACTAAATGAAATAACTGCAGCTATTAAAAAACTGAAACCTTATAAGGCGCCAGGCCCTGATGGATTTACGGGTGAATTTTACAAAATTTTCTGCAGTAATCTTACAAAAACCCTACTTAGCATGTATAATCATATCATATCAGAAGGGATTATGGACAAGTATATGAATAATTCCAAAACTATTTTCATCCAGAAACCAAACTCTGACAAATCAAACCCTCTTAACTATAGGCCTATTGCCCTTATAAATGTAGATATGAAAATGTTATCTACCATTTTTGCAAATAGAATTCAGAAAGTGATGGCATCAATTATTTCTCCAGAGCAATTGGGTTTTATAAAGCAAAGACAACTTTGTGATAATACTCTCACTTTGCATACATTATTAATGTTCCTTGAAAAGGATAATCATCCAAGATATGCTTTAACGTTAGATGCAACTAAGGCCTTTGATAATGTGGATCTCAACTTTTTATATGTAACAATGGAATACTTTAATTTCCCATATATGGTCATTAATACTATTAGGATGATGTATAAAAATGCCTCTACTTCCCTTTATATAAATAAAACATTATCAAATCCTATTAAAATTACAAATGGCACCAGGCAGGGGTGTCCGCTATCACCCTATCTTTTTAACTTGTATATTGAACCTTTTCTTATCTAGATCAAACAGATGACTTATCATCATATCCCAAAAATCTATAACATCGAAATAAAGTACTCGGGGGTTTGCAGGATAACCTTAACATTTACTATGAGCTCCCTAACACAGACCTCCAGAAAATTAAAAACTTTACTGATCTCTTTTCTAAAGTTGCTAACTATAAGCTTAACCCCACCAAGTCATCATATTTTCCTTTGAATCCTAAGAAGCATTTAGAATACTACTTCCCCCTTTCTGACATACCTATTAAATATTCAATAAAGTATCTGGGTATAAACTTCATGCACTCTTATCAAGAACTTATGAAAACTAATCTTTATAAAGTTTGGGATCAAATAAACAATGATCTAACCAGATGGAAAAAATATTAACCTTTCACTGTTATCAAAATCTGCTATTATCAAGATGAATATTCTACCTAGAATTCTTTTCTATTTAAATGCTGTTTTTTTAATATTCCAAAAAACTTCTTTCGTAAAATGGAGACCACAATTTCTAAATTCTTATGGTTCCCTAAATCAACCAGAATGGCATATAGGAAATTAACTATCCCAAAAGCGAAGGGTGGATTAAGTCTTCCAGATTTCAGTCTTTATTATCAAATAATTACCGCAAGTTGGTTAATAAAAATAGACAGTTATCATCCATATGACGAATCTTGGTCCCCAATATGGGTCAAGATCTGGTATAACTATATACGTTCATTCAAAACTAATCCTCAATCTATCCCCTTTCTCACACCTGTTGGTGAATTTAACATTACGTTTTTGCCTCTTCTAAAAAACAACATTCTTATTTTTCATGATCTGATGAAATCCCTTAATTTGCAAAATACAATCCCCATTCTTCAACCCATCTGAATCCAAATTTAAAAATCAATAATAAAATGATTGACCTATCTAACTTTCCTATTATCAAGAAGGCTATAGTCTGGCATTTTTATAGTACAAAAAATGCAGTAGAGGTTAAAACTTTATTTGGGGCTCCTAATAAATATGACCCTATTTTAAGACAGCTCAGCTCACTTATAAAACAAAAATTCCTTAAATACAGAGTTATGGAGCAATATATTCAGTTAACACAATCAAGCATCAATTTGCTCTCCCTAAAAAAACAAAATGATCTCACATATTTATAAACTTGTGTCATCCATTATACGTAGTCATTCACTTTTATTTTCCGAATACTGGGATTCAATACAGGATAAAATCTCTAGCGAATCAAAATATGAAGCAATCAGAAATGCACTAAACTTGACCCCCTTCAAAAATCTAATTTACACACAGCTGATGATAAATAATAACTCTTACTACACCCCAGTTGTTTTACAAAAATTTGGATGTAATAAAAACTTAACATGTCCTTTCTGCACTCTCCCTCATGTTGACATAATACACATGTTCTGGAGTTGTAAGACCATCTATAAACTCTGGTGCTCACTCAGAATTCAATTAGAAAAAAATGAGGTATGAGAAAACTACATTTTCTTGGCAAACTATGATCCTTAACATTGTTCCTATTCAAATCAAAGGTATTCGCCGTCATGTTCTTGTCTCAGTTTGTGCTCTCCTTAAATATTTCATTACTAAAAATTGGATCAACCCCTCAGCAATTTCATGGGAAAACTTTAAGTATATGGCAATAAAATATATATCAGCGCACAAAATGTGCACGAATAGCAAAAAGAAAAAGAATTATTTCAAAAAATATTAGTAAAATCTCTTTGATCTAATCTGGAATAAGTAAAATCCAGCAACATTTTTTCTTATACATTTGCATTCCAAGCTGGATCCTTTTCGTACTAGGTATGGTCCAAAATTATTTGATAATGTAAACATTACACTTTACTAATTGTCTTATGTAATTTTATTCGGAGAGGTCCTCTGACATCCATGATGTAAATATATTGTAAATATGGTGTAAATAGGTTTTTAGGACATGCATAGTTTACTTTAGGTGGTGTACCCCCAAAATAGTTAATAGTTTATACTTTATATAATAGTATGTTATCTGATTAAAGTTATCCTCCTCTTGGGAGGTCTGATTTCTATTTGTATTATGTTTTTCTGGGGCACCCTAGTGAATGTTTTACCCATTCAAGAGTAAGGTACTGGTTACAATAACTGCTTGTCTATAAATCAAAACTTGTTAACTGTTTGTATTAATTTAAAATGTACTTTACTTTCTTTTTCTTGGTTTGATGTACCTTACAAGTTCCTTATCTTGTATTTATTTTCATTTCTTTTTTGTAAAAGTTTTAAAACTAATAAAAATATTTTTGAAAAAAAAAAGGCTTAGGCTCCACCCATTGGAAGTTACAGTGCAAACTTCCAGAGCTCCACCAGAGTGAATGAGTTAAAAGTTGATAATTTCTTTATTTGGACTCTGTTTCTAAATTCAAACTAAACCAAAGGACATTGGGTTTGAGGACTTAAAATAAACAGACAGACTGAAGAACAGCCTTGGAGACACAGCTCAACTGAACTGTCTGGAAGAACTCTAAACATTCCATTTTTCAGTTAAAAACTAGAAACAGTAAAGGCACAGCATAACTTTTGTAAAAAGTAACTGGTTTCTTGATTAGATGCTAGCCCCCTTTTTAAGTTTTATTTATCTACTTATTAATTTCTTGAGCAATCCTTTTACTTAGTGCACATTTACTTGGAAAAATGCTTTAAATTACTTATTTCAAGTAAGGATTTATTACTGAACTCTGAATTCTTAAGTGGATGGTTTATTTATTGGTTAAAGCGTTTATACATTTACACATACCTACAATTGTTGCAGCATCTAGCTACCAAGAAAGGTGACTGCTCAAAGCTAATTGTTACTATTTGGATATTTAAAGGTTGATTTGTATTACGGTTAAACACTAAGATGTTTTGCTATTTTGTAAAGTTTTGATTACCCAGCGGAGCATATCTTAAAGTTTGGGAAGGAAGGAGGGAGGGTGGAGTGGTGGTGGGTCACTAGTTACTTTCTATTCTGAGAAATATTGTGTGTTGGGGTATATAAAATAATTCCTGCCAAATTTAAATTACTGCTGGGATGGCTATAGTGAAATGCCCTGGGATTGGTCTGAGGTACGTAAAATCCTGGGAAGCCAATGATTATAACCCTTATCTGTAGCTATGCGATGCTGGTTGTGGAATGTATTGGCTATTGTCAAAGGCAGAAGTACATATCTATGTTATGCTTATGACGACCCACCACTACCAACCAGTAATGAAGGAGCATCAGTTCTCACCACTGGCAACAGTACGGGGCATTCACTGGAAGGATAACAGGTACACACAGTATTTCCAGATGCAGCTCTCTGCATCAAGTGCAATTTCCCTTAAGAGCTTGCAGAGACCACAGTCAGTTCGGGGCTGGTTTCTCCCTCTATCTCCAGATCCCCAATAAGACTCCCCACTGGCACAGCTATAGAGTTGACATCTCAGCTGAGTGACCAAGGCAAGTCCTCCAGCACCCTCTCTGTCCAACCAGTGCTTCGTGTCCCTGCCCAAGTAGCTGACACACACACACACACACACACACACACACACCTAGGAAGGGCTGGCACAGATTTACTAGCTATGCCTCCTTCTGCCCAGACTATAAGTTAATTACCATTGCCATCAGCTAGTTTAGGGTCCTTAACAACGGGTATCCAATTTTACCATGTAATGTTAATACTAATACAAATGGTAGTTTGACCTAGAGCAAGGCTATTAGGAGTGACCCACACAGTGTCGCCAAATAAATATGCAAGTACTTTGAAAATGTAAATATCTCCACACAGATTAGCCACAATGAAAGGTTTAAATATATTTAATAATAAATAGTAAAAGAACAAGACAATACTAAATATATATTCACAATAACATCAGAGTTTAAAACCACAGGAAATATTTAAAATAAAATTGCAGTACAGGCTCACAAATAAAGAAAATCTAAATCTAAACGAATCTTTGCTATATTCATGACTGCATCTAAGATAGTTACTGTACCCAAATAACTTACTTAGAGCAAGGCAGATGTGG
The DNA here is from genome assembly GCF_019279795.1 of Protopterus annectens. NCBI lineage: Eukaryota > Metazoa > Chordata > Ceratodontiformes > Protopteridae > Protopterus > Protopterus annectens. Next base: position 1,912,032,989 of record NC_056731.1, read on the forward strand.
TGAATGTTTTTTGTTGGTGTTGTCAGGTCCAACACAGACTGCAGAATGTTCTATCTCACTCAGAGACTTCTCAAAATAATATCTAAAATATTACTGCTGGGATAGCTTGCAGAATGACTGAAGCATCTTTATGGCCTAGCCTATAAAGTAGTTTAATTTAGATATTTTTCTAAAGTTTGCTGGACTGAGGTTAACCCTCCAGTTTTGCTGTTAAAACAGATACATTTAATACAACAGTGCATGTACATTTCTGTTCTCTTCCAGCAGGGCACACTGTCGATATATTTTAAGCACAAGCACTTTACAAATACCTTTTCAACACAAACATCTGTACAGAGCAATTTGATATACACATATGACATACAGTTATAATACATTTGTAACACACGCAGCTTATATAAATTAGTTTGATATTCACAAACGACATATAATTATTTATAAAATTCCAGCTAGCTGTGCTGGCAGTACCTCCTTTTGTCACAATACTCTTAAGGCTAATGTCTTTGCATACTAACTGATAGATGTTGCAGGAGTCAAACCCCATATTTCCATTTCTTTGTCATATGAAATTGGGATTGCAGCAGTGCAGGAGTTAGAACACATAGCTCCCATAGAGCAATCCAATCACACCTTTCAAAGGATTTTAAGCATTTTTCAGTTAAACTAGAAGAAAGTACATTTAATAAATTAATCTAGTAGTCTTGTTAAACTTTAAATAACTATCACAAGGCTCTATCTTTTTAACACCTTTATTAATTTTACGCATTACACATTGACATGAGTACACAAACAGTTATACACGCACAACTATTATGCAATTTAACATTACACAGATTGCTCAAGTCCTGGCTTGCCTGAAGTTTCACTCTGTTGGTCAGGTGCTACCATTTATTGTTTGTTTGTTGCCTTTTCAGCACATTCAATGCTTCATTTTTTGTGAAGTTTCACTCCTCCTGAACATTATTTTGTATGTATTGCTCCCACAGATTCCATATATTTCTCAGGAGTTTGCTCCTTCCATTTCATGAAGATCCCACCTCCAACTGTTTTTTTTTTCCTTTACAACATTTCAGAAGGTTCTAACTTATTCTCAGGCCCAAAGCAGAACAAGTTATATATGTAGTCTCTAAGTGTAATCTGTCTGCCATAAGCAAACTTATTAAACAACTTTACAGAACAATACAAAACCTTACTTCATTCAATTCCAGAAGATTTTCACTATGTTTTCAAACATACTTGCAAAGAGGGGGCAAATGCAGGTGTGCACAATCCATTATAAAATAAACATTTATTTGACATGACACTGAGGGGCCAGTGATACTCAGGTGGTGAGAAGACCAGAAAAACAGAGCATAAAATGCTGGCTATACATGGGGCTGTTACACTAATATGTGGACATTTGCAGGCAGAGTTTGGAAAATCCATCTCGGATACAGAACACAAAATGTGGGTAAACCCATATTTTTTTCATCTGAGGTATTCTACAATCTGTACGCAGATGACTTGATACTGGCTAAACTGATTACATGCGTTACAGATAGGGCATGTCTGCAAAAGAACTTGACTAAATTCATAATTTGGGAACAAGAGAATAATATGCTGATAAATATGTCAATAATTAAGCATATGAGATTTGGGAGACAAACTGAAAGGTGAATATTTAATATAGCACACAGTGATTGAAACTGTAGATTCAGTTAAGGACCTGGGTATATGGGTTGATCCAGCTTTGAGTTTTTCTAAATATGTTAACCAATTGGTTAATGATAGTTATAGAACTACATGTTATATAAAAGATGCATAAAGTCTAGGAAATCAAAAATGATGAAGTCATTATTTGTTAATTACATTAGACCCAAACTTGAGGATATAACAACAATATGGAAATCTTACAAGAAAACAAGCATGAGTAAACTGGAAAGAATACAACAGAAAAATACCAAGGGCATCCATAGAAGTGAACATTTAAGTTATTATGAAAGACTAAAATATCTTAACTTGTAAGGTGTCTCATATAGAGATTTAAGAGAAAATGTTATTTGTATATGCCAACACACACACACACAGATTTAATTTATATGCAAACACAAAGACAATCCTGGGGAAGGCTGGCACAGGTTCACTAGCTATGCCTCCTTCTGCCCAGGCTATAAGGTAGTAATCACTGCCATTACTACTCTTATCAACTACTATAAAAGGCCCTTACCAAAGGGTGTCCAGTTCTACTGTGCAATATTATCCAAATAGTAAGTGTGACAAACAGCAAGGCTATTGGAGTGGCTTATACAGTATCAACAAATACATGCAAGTACACTAACAGCTTAAATTATCTCTACATAAAACAGCCACAGTTAAAAGGTTTAAAATATCTAATAATAATAAATAAAAACACAAGACAATACTCATTGATTCAACACAGTGACAACAGGGAGTTCAGAAACTACAGGAAATACTTTAAAACAACATTGTAGATTAGTCTGACATAAATACAGAAAACAGCTAGACCAATCTTGCTATTTCTATCTATCTCTGAGAGAAATACTAAGATCTAGATCCTACTTGCAGAGCAAGGCACAGTGCTGGTGAGTCGTTGTCAGATTCAGAACAAAATACAAAATGCCATTCTTACTTGCTAAGATAGCCTTTAAAATGATAATACACATTACTGCTGAGCTATTTCAGATTACATAATTCTTGACACTTCTGCTTAAGTTTCCCAGGCTCACAGAACTTAAAATTTAACATTTCTTTGTAATCTGTACCTGCCAGGAAGCCACAGCAATAAAAGACATTTTACATGTGAAACCTAGTAATTATCTCTGTCTTATGACAACAGAAAAATTTCTAGTTGCAGACAACCTGTATCCTAGCTTGAAATCACACACAGTTGTACAATCCTTTACTTATCAGCTTTCTTCCAGCAGGGTGCACTGCGGTTACACATTTTTGAAGCTCAGAACATAACACAGTTTTCTTACATTTGTCAAACAAGCCTATGGATAATATTAATATTTAAAAGGACATAGAATTATTTACAAAATTCTATCTAGCTAGGCTGGCAGCCTTTACAGTATTAGAGACAACTACTTCTGGGAATGTTTGAGGTTATGCAAAAGTAGTAGAAAAGCATCAGACAACCTATGTAGAAGATTCTATAGGAATGAGAAGTATATTGATTGGTTCTCTGAGAGACAGCAGCTAATGCATGGAACAGACTACCAAATTACATTAAAGCAAGCACTAGTTTAGACATTTTTTTTAAGAACAGCCTGGACACTTATTATGGGAACAGCTATTTGCATGCATGTGATGTAAGGTGTACCTTAAAGCAACCTAAAGGCTTTGGTATACTGGCCAGATGCTGGGCCGTTCTTGGCAGGGGATCCCTACTGTTATGAATACTGCAACAGTGATATGGATGGATATCAACTGTTTTGGTATACTGGCAGGCTAGAAGGGCATTAATGCCAATGCTTGAAATATTTGTATGTATGTATATATGTATACATGTATATGTTGCAATTTATTCTTACAGTGACCTCTGTCAAATAAGGCAGCACAGAATTTATAGTTTTTTGAGATATTAATATGTGGCTAGACAAGCATTCACTGTTAAAAATCAAGATTCTATTGCCAAATTTTATAAGTTTAGTATGTTCATATAAGGATCCAAAGCCTTACCTTGTTGTGTCATTAATGGCATGTGAAGACAAAAGTGTAAATGATAAAGACAGATCAGTTTTATTTAGAAAAAAAAACAATGGATGTCTTCACCAAGATAAGGACAGGACTACTTAACCCCTTATTAAAATATCACTTAAAACATAGACACAAACACATTAATAGAAAAGAAAATAAACCATATCAACATTTTTCCACTTGTGCATATTACATGATTTCTTTCTTTATAACTGTCTTTCAGTCCAGCATTACATAAATTGCTCAATTTCTGCTTTCCCTTTAACTTTATTCCTCTTCCTGAACTTTATTCTGCATGTATTGCTCCAACAAATTCCATTACTTTCTATGTAATGTGCTCCTTCCCTATCCCTCTTCCAGGTCTTTTACCTCTTTTACAATATTCAGTACTTAAAATACAGCTGGTTTAGATTTTGATTTTCATTTTCTAGAAATATTTTTTTGGGCAGCCAACAGAATTAAACTTAATAAGGTCCTAATAAGTCTAGGCAATTCAGATATGTTATTGTCCCAGCACCGAAGAATCAGTTCCTTATTGACAACCATTTGCTCCTCCAATATTTCTGCCAGAGTACTCTGCAGGGAACTTTTTAAAAATCTGTCAACTCAGTGCAGTCCCAAAAAAAGTGTTTCCAGTTGTCTTTTTCTTACCAGTCAGACCTCCAATATTTATTTACCTGAGGAAAAATTCTTTGACATCTGCATGGGGTAGAAAACACCTAAGCAACCACTTCCAAGCAAAAATCCTAAACCTTCTAGGCTTTGTTGCATACCCAGGATTCATACGTATGTCCTCCCATTGTTCCTTTGTAGACTGCTTTTCCAGTCTCTCTCCTCAATCTTTCTAACCTCCTCTAATTGATTCTTATAGCTATCATGCAATATTTTATATAACCTTCAGATTATCCCCTTTTTAACACCAGCTTCTGTTCAAGATTCCACTAAAAACTCTACTACAGCAGATCTTTCACTTAAGACTGCCTTATTCCTTTTTCATTGACTAAACTTTGATCTCAATCCCTGATAAGGAAGGCAATCTTTAACCTGCAGTCCAAACTTCTTATTGGCTGCATCCCTTGCTATTACCTTTCTTTCTCTAGTTATTTGCTTCCAATACCTTGGTTCATTTGCTAGTTTTCTCCAGTAAATTCCAGTCCCTCTTACCTATTTTCTGTACCCCTACGTGCAGTCATTCTATGGCAAAATCTCCTTTCTCCATTCCTTTGTTGGCTTAGTTCTTAGAATATTTTCTGCAACTTTATAAATATAATATTTTATGTGGTTATTACTCTCCTTAAGGACCTGCATGCAAAATCCCACTCACTCCTGATTTCTTGAACTATACCCTCTGCTTATCACTATCCCTTTCCACTTTGAATTAAAACTATCTGCCTGTGTTATGTATATGATCCTTAGCTGCATAGCTGTCAAGTAACCCTTCAAATCGGGTAATCCTAAAATTTTGATTGAGAGGATCAACCTCAATTAACTCATGCCCTCTTTCCCTCCCAGATAAATCCCTTCAACTCTTTAGTAATTATTGCCCACAACTTTTCCTTTCCTCTGGTTGACAAAAATATGCCTGACTTGTGTACAACAAAGGAACTAAAAACATTTTCACTGCTTGTATGTTACTATCTATATCCATAAACAAGATCTTCCAGTTTCTCAGTTTCTGTATTGCCTTTTTAGTCTCTTCCTATATATCCTTAGCTCCCATAACAGAAGCCTTTTTTAATCCATACTCAAATATTTCATCTGATGTCTCCATATGGATTGCTCAACCAACCTATGAGTGGGTATAGCTTATGTCTATAGCCTTTGTTTTATCTTCATTAATTGTGAATCCGGGAAAGACTTGAAACTGTCAAACAAGGTTCCCAGATACTGAGAGTCCTTTTCTGAATTTATAAAGTACAAAATAATATCATCTCCAGATAAAGCCAGCTTTTCTTGATTATCATACTAATTATATCCTTGATTTTCTGCATCCCTTATTTTCTTTGCTAGTGGCTCTAAATATAAAGCAAATAAATAGGAAAGAGTACACCCCTGCCTGGTTCCTCTGTTCAAACATGACTTTTCAGTGAGGAACCTTCCCACTTTAGGTCTCGTCTCTGATCCTTTATATATCCTCCTAATTAATATTATTATTGTGGCAGGGAATGCAAATGCTTTCACTGCCCTGCTCATAAAATCCTTGCTTATTCTGTTGAATGCTTTCCCTGCATCAAGAACAGCAGTATTTCTTATATTCTGCTTCCCTCTGGATCACCACTGTTCTATTAATGCTGCCAAATGTTTGTCCACCCACAAAAACCACACTGATTCACATCTGGCACTTTTGGCAACACCTTTGCCATTCTATTAGCTAGTATAGACAAACACTTTATAACTTTATAATCATGGTCTAAAATTGAAACAGGTCAACATAAGGCTGGATCTGATTGATCTTTACCACCTTTGGGTAATACAGCCACCACAGCTTTCTTCCAAGATGTTGCTGCTTCCCCTCCTTTTAAATAGTTTTAAGCAAAACCTTTAAGATCATTATCAATTTCTTCCCTTCAAACTTCCAAACTTGAACAGGAATATCATCTGTTCCTGGAGACTTCCTATGTATCACCATTATTATCTCATCTCCTCCTGTCTTAACTATTAGTTGTTGAGTCTCATCTTCCATGAATATTTCCATTAGTGCTCTTTCTTGGTTTCCACATTCCTCTGTTTTACACAATTTTCCATAAACTTTCTGAAACATCTCTAATAGCTCTATAGCATCTTTTTTTGATTGGGCTCCCTAAGTTTGGCAGCAACCCTTTCTACTTTCTGTTGCCTAAGTTACTGTGTTATAAGATTTTCTGCTCTGAAGTTATCAAAAATAGTTGCTTAACAGCAACCTTTCTATGATCATGCATATTACCCAAATACTCCCTTATTTTCTCTGCATTTGTTCTCCCTCTTGTTCTGCAAGAACCTCCTTATTCTTCAATAGTTTAAAGTTTGCATAAATGAAAATCTCAAACAAATAACTAAAGGCATTTTAAAACACCCCATCCCCTACTAACTTAAAAATGGTACACAAAACTAAGTACTTTATTAACAAATAAAGTTTACCCCTGCAGGTAAAAGCAACTGTCCCAAACTGTCAGCTGCACCCACCGGCATAAACTAATCTAAAATTAAAGTCACCCATACTAAAGTGCATGTTACAGCATGTGTGCCCATTTACATCAATTGTTATCCCTTTTCTTACCCCTACTTCGTCTCCATATGTAAAAACAGCTTGTATGCTTTCAGAAAACATTAACTTTTAGCCCTAAAAAAGTGTTGTGGCTACCGTTAAATAAATGTAAACTATGCAATATTCTGTTAACTGCATTAAAGTATTAAGGCTGCTGGGGAGGCTATCTTTTATTCACTACCCATAATTTCAAACTTTATTTTTCACTGAAATGCTTGTTACTGTACCTTTAAATTTTGCATTACCCTTAGAAAAAAATAATCAGAACTCTCAAGATTAATTGCTTGCACCTGCAAACAGTTTGTCTCCATGTAAAAGTTACCAGCAATGATAAAAAAAAAAAACTGCCAGTAACTTGCAGGTGCCTGATGTACAGTGAATAATAATTTTCTACAAGCACTCTACTGCCTACAACTTTAACACTTTCCCTTCTGCTACAGTTTTGTCATAATCAGCTCTTTCTACTGGTATGATTGCATCTTTACTAATACAGGTCTTACTTGCTTTCTCATGGCCATATTTGTAGCATACACTTGACGTGCCCTTTCAATCAACAAATCTTGCTGTGGAACACCAGGCCAGTTGTGTTTTCATACAATTAATAAACCATGTTCCTTCCATTTTCTCTAGTACAGCAGAAGATTTCAGGTTTCGTCTGTTCACGTCTTCTAACTCCATTTTTGAAACATCTCTTCTTGAGAGGCCTCTCTACTTCAACCTGTGATTTTTGCAGTTTTATCAGTTCATCTGTATAGCTACTTAAAGCTTCTTCTATTTTTCCATCTTTTTTATTTGAGTTGGCATATTCCTTCTGTGTTTCAGTTTTAATCACATCAAGGTACATTTGTTTTATTTTTTCCTCTAAATTACAGGAAGATATCTCTTGCACTAAAGCTGAATCTTGGGTTGATTTTTCCTGAACAGTTGCAGGATCTTTCCCACCAGTTTTTTCCCTTCATCTTTTCTGATTTTCTTTTAGGTTCACCAAATGTCTTGTTTGCTGGCATTCAGGTAGTGTACTTACTAGTCAGTAACCGAGTTATACTTAAATAACAGCTTCAATGGCAATCCTTTTTCACAGTTTCTGTTTTACACTGGGAGAGCTGAAATTAAGCTTATCAGTGTACAACCATCTTGGAAGTCCCAGGGCCACAACAATCTTAGAAGATTTGCCTACATTTGCTTTTAGTGATACATTCTGAATTTGAAGAAATAGTAGGGAGGCATACATGAAAGCCGTCCAAGGAAAAATAAAATTGTATCTATTCTCTAAACTGTCTCATAAGGAATTGAGAACAACCACTGTTTAGAGGTATTTTAAATACATCCAGATATGGGGTGCTGCACACAAACTTATTACAAAGTTATTTATTACTTCTTAACCATGTAAGTGCTTCAGTGCATGAATTTTGTTCAGTCATGACCTGGGCCATACAGAAAAGAAAAAATGTATACTGTGCCTTTAAATGAATAGCAAATGACTTGTGTGTAAGGAATTCTCACAGACAATTACTGTATTATCTACTTAATGAGGCTCTAATTACCTAACCTTGCTGAATATAAAACTGCCTGCAAACAGCACATCAAGAAGCTAGACACTTATCTGGAGGTTCAGAAAATGGTAAACAGGAGTTTTCTTGAAAAATCTATCTCACAGAGGTATGGAGGGTAAAAGTCTACTTCAGATTTATTTCTGGCATATACCTAAAAGAGTTACTACACCAAGGAATATGAATGGAGCATGAATTGGAGCCAGGGTGGCACCTACAACATAGGACTTTCTGTTAATATTCTATTTGCCAGCCAGGCAGTTCAGCAGTGTGTGTGTGTGTGTGTGTGTGTGTGTGTGGAATGGTTAAAATGCATTTACCAGGGTACGGCACTGATCACAAGTGACTAATTTCAGTCTCAGCCTGGGAATACAAAGTAAGAATCATATTTAGTGAGAAAAAGCAAGAGTATAATAAAAATACACATCTATGAAATCCAGTCATTAGGTAACAACACTTATAAAAGTATAAGCATATCCAATTATAAATACACATTATTTACAATTAATTAATACAAATGTCAGTTAGAAAATGAAGTGTCTTTGTCATAATTACAACTGCCTGTTGTCTAAGTGGGAATGATGGGATAGTTGAGTGAAAATATTAAAGTTTGTGAGTAGACGAAAGGAAAAGTTATGTTAAGCAAAAAATTATGTGAGTGAGAAGTGTAGACTGGTGCAATAAAACATGCTGCAGCTATATTAAGAATAGTAAGACAATTATTAGTAGGGTAAGCTGCCTATCGGGGGCTAGGATCCGCCATATAACACACGCACTCAGGTCACTCAAAAGCACGTACAAATATGACTCTGTCATTGTCCATGCCGGCGTGAATGACCTGAGAAGTACCTCCTTGGACTACATGAAAAGAGACATAGAGGAGCTCTCTGATTATTTAGCCCAGGCTGGTATGACCCTGAGCAGCATCCTGCCCTCACCAAGAATGATGCCACAATACAAAGACAAGATGATCAGCTTTAATAATTGGCTCAATTACTGATGTCATTCTAGGGGGATCCAATGTCTGTCTGCCTAGGATGACATGCTGGACAAGCCACGCTGCTTCGCAAGGGACGGCTTGCACCTGTCACCACTGGGCTTCCGGATATTGGCTAAGGCTCTTGCCACCCCCATAGTGCCTTTTTTAGGCAAGGCTCAAAAGACGAACCCACCTCCTTAGAAAACAAAAATGGAAAAAAATTAAGGGTAATGCTGCTCAACGCCAGAAGTCTAAATCTCAAGATGCAGGCTCTCGAAGCACTCCTCAGTATGGAGAACATTGATGTCTGCGCTGTAACCGAGACCTGGTTCAAGGCTCCTGAGAGCACCCCAGCGCTACCAGGCTTTACCTCATATCATGCTTTTCGACCCCAAAACCCGGGCCGAACCACAAAGGGAGGGGGAGTGTCCATATTCATCAAGGATACCCACACCTCCAGGTTAGTGGCAACTCATGAAGCATCAGAGACCATCCAGGTGCAGCTAACCATAGGCAAAACTGCTATACAACTGGTTGCATGTTACAGACCACCCTCCCAATCTCAAGAACCCCACTCAGACTTCCTGAAGACATTGGAAGATATGAATGTCTCACCAAATACCATCATATTGGGAGACTTCAACTACCCTAACATAGACTGGGTGCACTATTCTAGTCCTAACACCCTAGCCCAAAGGTTCCTGGAATTCATAAACTCAAATGCAATGGAACAGCTAGTCACCTCTCTCACAAGGGGGGATAATATACTAGACCTGATCATCACAAACATGGGGACAAAATGCTCCACACCGGAAGTATTCTCCTCACTGGTGAGATATGACGACAAACTAATCACCCTGGATATACATTTACCACCTCCACCCCCAGCACAAAAGACTACAGTGAGAAACTTCTCAAAAGCCGACTTTACACTTCTCAAGACTGAGATGGTATCATTTAAGCCCACAGGGCCAATGGAAACCACATCCCACAATGCTGAATCCTACACAAATGCTTTCTACGGACATCTCCAAGAATGCATGGATTGTGCAATCCCAAATAAAACCAAGACCCACTCCACCAAAGGAAAGCGTCCTGTCTGGTGGACCCCAACCATAAACAAATTGTATAACAAAAGAAGGAAGCTACTGCAAGACAGAGCAAAATCCCATAAAGGGAAGGCATCTCTGATCAGCACTAGTAGAAAGCTACGTTCTCTCATAAAAACATCCAAGGCCAAATTTGAGAGAAAAATCGCCAAGGACACTAAAGATAACCACAAGGCATTCTTCAGTTATGTTAGAAACCTGGGCGGAAACCCTCAGATATGCTCAGAGTTAGTACACAACGACAAAAAATTTACCGAACCCACAGATATTGCCAACATTCTGTCAGACAGGTTCAGTGCAAATTTCTCCCCTCCCTCACCTCCAAAAGGAGAAATACTCATCCCAGCTGAATGTAACCTCCCTGTCATCTCCGATGTCCAGGTGAGAACCGCCCTCAGCAAAGCAAAAAACACAGCTTCTATGGGACCCGATGGTATCCCCAGCTGCGTGATACGTGAACTCCAAGAGGAGCTAAACCCGCATATAACAATGTTATTTAACCTTAGCCTTACTACAGGATATGTACCTGAACACTGGCGTACAGCAACAGTGGTTCCACTCCACAAGGGAGGCTCCACTACAGACCCTGGGAACTATCGCCCCATAAGCTTGACCAGCCTGGTTTGCAAAGCTATGGAAAGAATTATGGAACTCAAACAACGACATTGGGGACCTACAGACACTTGATCCCACCCAGTTCGGCTTTGTAAAGGGCAGATCCTGCCTTTTGAACCTGGTTGACTTTTTTGAAACAGTCACTAGAGCCATTGATGAGGGCAAGGCAGTCCATACAGCCTACCTGGACTTGGCTAAAGCCTTCGACACAATACCCCACTCGGGGATCATAGATAAGCTAAACAGCTTAAATGTAAATCCATATGTCACAAGATGGGTTGCAAACTGGCTAAAGAACAGAACCCATAAAGTCAAGATTGCGGGAGCCATGTCAGACTCAAAGCCAGTCACAAGTGGTGTCCCACAGGGCTCTGTCCTGGGACCCCTCTTGTTCGGCATTTACTTCTCAGATGTGAAAGCAAACATGGGAGGGTTGTGGCTGACAAAGTTCGCAGATGACTGCAAACTAGGCGCCATAGTCGATACACCAGCTGACACATACATCCTACAGAAAGGCCTCACCGAAACGGACAACTGGTGCCGGAATCATGGCCTTAAACTGAATGCCAAGAAATGTATAGACATCCCCTTTGGGAAAAGCAAAGTACCCACAAATTATCACATAGACAGTAACCCACTGAGTACCGAAAAAGTAATCAGAGACTTGGGGACCTAAGTTGATAGTGACCTCTCATTTGACACCCACGTTGCCAAAGTGGTTAGAAAGACTTTCTACCTTGCCCACCTTATCATGAAGGGGTTCACATCCAGATCAAAGGAGGTCATCGTGCCCCTGTACTCCTCCCTTATCAGGCCCATGATTGAGTACAATGCCCCATTTGGTATGTACCTCACCCGGCACTTACAACAGCTGGAGAGACCCCAGAAGTACCTCACCAAGAGGATCAAGGGTCTCCAACATATGTCATATGCTGCCAGGCGAAAAAAACTCCAGCTCTATTCAGTAGCATACCGCCTGCTCAGTGGTGATCTGTGCCCGACATACAAGGCAATGTCCAACCAGGAATTGATGGACATGCTCCACCTCAAAAAATCCAAATCCATAAGAACCACGAGAGCCAAAGATTTAAACCTCAGTACAAACATGAATAGAACATGCTGGAGGGACAGATTCATAACTCAGAGGCTTCCCATACTCTGGAACAAAATCCCAGTCCATGTTAGGCAGAGCCCCTCACTGACTCTCTTCAAGAGAAATCTCTCACTGACTCTCTTCAAGAGAAATCTTGACGAGTGGATGGGAGATCGTAGGTTTACCCCGGGGGTCACCCCTGTGTCACTACTTGACAGAGGCACAGTAAACTAATTTTAATAAGTAAGGGGGTCTTCAATGTGTCAGTACTATAGGCACAGTATTCTAAATTTATTCTATACACCTTAGTACCACTACATGGGGTGGCGAAAGCCACATCTCTAGGGCTAGGCTTGCAAATGCCCCAGGGAAGATAGCCTAGTACTAAACTATGAAACTATAAAGAGAGAGAAAAAGTGAGTGATACAGTTCAAGCTATTCAGTATGGCTGGATAAGAGACAATGATGTCTGACTGATGAGATGAGAAGGTAGGCCTTTAGCTGAGACCTAAATATAGGGTAAGAAGATGTGTCTTAATTGAGAGGGGAATACCTCCCAGAGTTTGGGACCTACTGAAGACAAGAAGTCATTTGTACAATGGACTTTCATTTTGTGGGGATGAAGTGTCAGGGCCGAGTGTTCTTTTTTTCTGAGGCTGTAAGAGGAAGGTTTACCTAATTAGTTTAGTTGCTAGGGGAGAGAAAGCCCGATTAACTAGGAGTTTTAACAGTTGAGATCCTTGAGATCCTATGAGAAGATCAACTATTTCTTGAAAAGGAAGCAGATATTCTTTTTTTCAGTGTTTTACAGTGGTGTTCATTTTTTAGAGCACTGGGTATAAATCTATAGATTTTATTGGTTATTGTTTGAATGTGTATAGATTTTGTTTTTGATACTGGGGCTAAAAGCTGGATGCTGCATTCAAGTTGAAAGAGTAGAATGCCTTTGTCTAAGGTTGATCTGAATGTTTTAGAGAGAAAGGGAAGATTTTAATGGCCCAAAACAGGAAAGGGTTAACTTTTCTCCTTGTGTGGTCAAGGAGGACGGAGTAGTTAAAGAAGCCAAATGTCAAGGTATTTAAAAGACCCAGCATTTTCTATGGGGATAAGCCTGTGGTCAAAGATATTTAAAGAGATTTCTTCGTTTCTGTTTGGCACCACAATTATATATATATATATATATATATATATATATATATATATATATATATATTAAGATGCATTGTATAAACCTGAATTGTCCATTTGTCTGTGAAACAAAAAACAAGTAATGGTTTTGCATGTTTCAAATGTGGGGCAGAGGTCACACTGCTAAGTATTGCATTATTAATATTAAAAAGAATGTTTGGAACAAAAATGTGAAAACTGAAACGTGTGATACAAAAGAAGTTGTTGTAAAGTGTGACAAGATTGTAGGTAGACTACTTGAGACAGCACTGTGTTGCAATTAAGCTGGTAAGGTATACTATATTTAGAGAAGAAAAGAAGTTCAAGCTTTGCTAAGAGTAACATCTTGATTATCTTTGTCAATGGTTCCCTAGAATGTGAGCATAAGATTAATAAGCAAAAAGTAAAAATAATATAATATTAAATTCATAAAGTTGCCGAAAGTATTCTAAGAATTAAGCTAAAACAGGAATGGAGAAAGGAGATTTTGAAAATAGGGATGACTGGAAATATAGCCGATTTTAGGCACCAGCTAACCCTGCGGTCGCTGGAGGCCCCCTGGTAGACACTCAGGTCACTCCAAAGCAAGTACAAATATGACTCCGTCATTGTCCATGCTGGCGTGAATGACCTGAGACGTACCTCCCTGGACTACATGAAAAGAGACATAGAGGAGCTCTCCGATTATGTAGCCCAGGCTGGTATGACCCTGACCCTGAGCAGCATCTTGCCCTCACCAAGAATGATGCCACAATAAAAAGACAAGATGATCAGCTTTAATAATTGGCTCAAGTACTGGTGTCATTCTAAGGGGATCCAATGTCTGTCTGCCTGGGATGACATGTTGGACAAGCCACGCTGCTTCGCAAGGGATGGCTTACACCTGTCACCACTGGGCTTCCGGATATTGGCTAAGGCTCTTGTCACCCCCATAGTGCCTTTTTTAGGCAAGGCTCAAAAGACAAACCCACCTCTTTAGAAAACAAAAATGGAAAAAATCTAAGGGTAATGCTGCTCAACGCCAGAAGTCTAAATCTCAAGATGCAGGCACTCGATGCACTCCTCAGCATGGAGAACATCGACGTCTGTGCAGTAACTGAAACCTGGTTCAAGGCTCCTGAGAGCACCCCAGCGCTACCAGGCTATACCTCGTATCATGCTTTTCGCCCCAAAACCTGGGCGAACCACAAAGGAGGGAGTGTCCATATTCATCAAGGACACCCACACCTCCAGGTTAGTAGCAACACATGAAGCATCAGAGACCATACAGGTGCAACTAACCATAGGCAAAACTGCTATACAACTGGTAGCATGTTACAGACCACCCTCCCAATCTCAGGAACCCCACTCAGCCTTCCTGAAGACATTGGAGGATATGAATGTATCACAAAATACCATCATACTGGGAGACTTCAACTACCCAAACATAGACTGGGTACATTATTCTAGCCCTAACACCCTAGCCCAAAGGTTCCTGGAATTCATAAATTCAAATGCACTGGAACAACTAGTCACCTCTCCCACTAGGGGAAATAATATACTAGACCTGATCATCACAAACATGGGGACAAAATGCTCCACACCGGAGGTATACCCCTCACTAGTGAGATCTGACCACAAACTAATCACCCAGGATATACATATCCCACCTCCACCCCCAGCACAAAAAACCACAGTGAAAAACTTCTCAAAAGCAGACTTCACTCTTCTTAAGACTGAGATGGTATCCTTTAAGCCCACTGGGCCAGTGGATACCACATCCCACAATGCCGAATCCTTCACAAATGCTTTCTATGGACATCTCCAAGAATGCATGGATCATGCAATCCCAAATAAATCCAAGTCCCTCTCCACCAAAGGCAAGTGTCCTGTCTGGTGAACCTCAGCCATTAACAAATTGTATAAAAAAAGAAGGAAGCTACTGCACGTCAGAGCAAAATCCCATAAAGGGAAGTCATCTCTGATCAACATTAGCAGAAAACTACGTTCTCTCATAAAAACATCCAAGGCCAACTTTGAGAGAAAAATTGCTAAGGACACTAAAGATAACCACAAAGCCTTCTTCAGCTATGTTAGAAACCTGGGCGGAAACCCTCAGATATGCTCAGAGTTAGTTCACAACAACAAAAAATACACTGAACCCACAGATATTGCCAACATTCTGGCTGACAGGTTCAGTGCAAATTTCTCCCTCCCTCACCCCCAAAAGAAGAAATACTTATCCCAGCTGAATGCAATCTCCCTGTCATCTCAGATGTCCAAGTGAGAACCGCCCTCAACAAAGCTAAAAACACAGCATCAATGGGACCTGACGGTATCCCGGGTTGCGTGCTACGTGAACTCCAAGAGGAGCTAAACCCGCACATAAAAATGCTATTTAACCTTAACCTTACTACAGGATATGTACCTGAACACTGGCGTACAGCAACAGTGGTCCCACTCCACAAAGGGGGTACCTCTACAGACCCTGGGAACTACCGCCCCATAAGCTTAACCAGCCTGGTCTGCAAAGCTATGGAAAGAATCATTATGGAACTCATAAACAGAGACATAGGGGACCTACAGACACTTGACCCCACCCAGTTTGGTTTTGTAAAGGGCAGATCCTGCCTTTTGAACCTGGTTGACTTTTTCGAAATAGTCACTAGAGCCATTGATGAGGGCAAAGCAGTCCATACAGCCTACCTGGACTTGGCTAAGGCCTTCGACACAATACCCCACTCAGGCATCATAGATAAGCTCAACAGCTTAAACGTAAACCCTTATGTCACTAGATGGGTTGCAAACTGGCTAAAGGACAGAACCCATAAAGTTAAAATCGCTGGAGCAATGTCAGACTCAAAGCCAGTCACAAGTGGTGTCCCACAGGGATCTGTCCTGGGACCCCTCTTGTTCGGCATTTATTTCTCAGATGTTAAAGCAAACATGGGAGGGTTGTGGCTGACAAAGTTCGCAGATGACTGCAAACTAGGCGCCATAGTCGATACACCAGTGGACACATACATCCTACAAAAGGCCTCACAGAAGCGGACAGCTGGTGCGGAGTCACGGCCTTAAACTAAATGCCAAAAATGTATAGTCATCCCTTTGGGAAAAACAAAGTACCCACAAATTATCACATAGACAGCAACCCACTGAGTACGGAAAAAGTAATCAGAGACCTAGGGACCCAAGTCGACAGTGACCTCTCATTTGACACCCACGTTGCCAAAGTGGTTAGAAAAACATTCTACCTTGCACACCTCATCATGAAGGGATTCACATCCAGATCCAAGGATGTCATTGTACCCCTATACTCCTCCCTCATCAGACCCATGATTGAGTACAATGCCCCATTTGGTATGTACCTCACCCGGCATTTGCAACAGCTGGAGAGACCACAAAAGTACCTCACCAAGAGGATCAAGGGTCTCCAACATATGTCTTATTCTGCCAGACTAAAGAAACTTCAGCTCTATTCAGTAGCATACCGCCTGCTTAGAGGTGATCTCTGCCTGACGTACAAGGCCATGTCCAATCAGGATCTGATGGACATGCTCCACCTCAAAAATCCAAATCCATCAGGACCACGACAGCTAAAGACTTAAACCTCGGCACAAGTATGAATAGGACATGCTGGAGGGATAGATTCATAACCCAGAGGCTTCCCATGCTTTGGAACAAGATCCCAGTTCATATTAGGCAGAGCCCCTCACTGACTCTCTTCAAGAGAAATCTTGATGAGTGGATGGGAGATCGTAAGTTTACCCCAAGGGTCACATCTGTGTCACTGATAGACAGGGGCACAGTAAACTAATTCTATTATATAAGGGGACCTTCATTGTGTCACTGCTAGACAGAGGCACAGTATTTGAAATTTATTCTGTACATTTTTGTACCATTTCATGGGGTGGCAAAAGCCACATCACTATGGCTAGGCTTACAAATGCCCCAGGGCAGATAGCCTAGTACTAAACTATGAAACTATGTTCCGGGGGAAGGGGGGGGGGCAACCAAAGCAATTTATCTTAAATTGGTATTTTATATCACATCTGTCAAACCAACAAAAACTAGTACAGCAATCCTATATACATACTAAACTAGATGGGTAAAAACTCTTATTTATATCTTCTTTAAAATTCAAATTCAAAGATATTCTGGCTACAGTAACAGTGTTTTATCAAGTAACAGACTTCACAATTCTGTTAAATATTTCAGTACTGACATTGTGCCCCTAGCTTAGTTAAATCCTGCTGGTAGACACTGTCTCCACAAACTAACAACATAGCCTGTTTTAGGTACTTGCAATACCCATGGCTGCAGGGACCCCCTTAATCATCCTTGACTGTGTAGGGGCCCCACAAAAGCTGCTGCTGGTTGTGTAAAAATGAGAAAAAATATACTGATTTCCTGATCATGCACTTTTACCTCAACAGGGCTGTGATATGACCTTTTCAGGATAAAGCTGATAAACATGAGAAAGGTAAGCACTACACATATCAGCAAGCAGCCAAGAGTGACTGATCTCAGTGCACACCTTGGATTTTAAGAAGAGCTGTAGCTTCCAATCTTTAAGAATGTTTTTCTCTTTCAGGGAGTTTAATAAATACTGGCAGAACACCAGATACTATAAAATTCAAGTTTGTTGCTAAACAATTCAGTGCAATGCCAAAAAATAATTGCAGAATAAAGGCTCAAAATCAGGACATGTTTAAGTATTATTCTAATTCACGTTAAAAGTTAATAGAATAACACCTTTTGCATCAACATGCATTTTTGGACAATAAGAAGTGTAAAACTCTGATGTCTGAATTTATTGACTGTCTAAAATCCTGAATGATTTATCAGCAAATCAAACTTTTTATGGAAAGAGCAAAATTATGAGGCAAAATCAGGACAGGTCTCTGAAATAAGGCAAAGTTACAGGTATGCATTACTCCTCAATGAGCCAAATAAAGGTGACTTATCCCTGCTGTTGTTTGACGACTGCTAAACAGCAGTCGCTGATCTGGTGTGGCAGTGCCAGTGTTGCACAATGTATTGCTATATGCTGAAACAAGTACAAAGCTACTACTGATATGCCTAATGCTTGTGTGTGTATGTGTGTATGTCGGCAAATGGGGGTACAGAAAATAGGCAAGAGGGTGGAATGTTCAAGAGAAAAGTGGCAAAGGAACCAATATATTGGGAGTAGTAGAGTGGGAAGAGGCCAAAAAGAAGTTTGGACTGCATAGTTAGAGATTGTCTTCCCTACCAGGGACTGACAACAGAGTACAAGCAAAGAGAAAGGGACAAGGAAGTCCAAACTGAAAAACCTGTTCTGGTAGAGTTTTTAAATGATTGCAGAACAGAAGCTGCTGTTAAAATGGGACAATTAATAGGGCATATAAAATACTGCATGATAACTAAAAGACTAAAAGATTGGGAAGAGAGACTGAAAAAGCAATTTACAAGGGAACAGTAGGAAAACATACATATGGCTCCCAAACATGCAACAAAGTCCAGAAGGTTTAGGATTTTTCTTGGAAGTGTTTCCATGGATGTTTTTTATACCCCAGACAGACTTCAAAGAATTTTCTTCACGTGGACAGCAGATGCTGGAGGTGAGATGGGGAAGAAAAAGGTAACTGGGTCTTGTTTTGGGAGTGTAATGAGTTGGCAGATTTAAAAAATCTCTACAGAATACTTTGTTGGAAATGTTGGGGGAGCAGACAGCTGTAACAAAGGAAATTATCTGAACTGCCTAGACATAGTAAGGCTTCATTAACTTTAATTCTGTTAGTTGTCAAAAAAGCAAATTCTAGAAAATGGAAATTAAAATCTAAACCAACTGTACTTGAAGGATCGAATGCTATAAAGTGATAAAAAAACTGGAAGAGGTATTTTTAGAAAAGGGAAAGAGCAAATTACATAGAAATAAATGGAATTTGTGGGAACAATACATGCAGAAAAATATTCAGTAGGAGGAAGAAAGAGTGAGGTTTAAGGGAAGACAGGAACTGAGCAATTTATGTAATGGTGGACTGAAAAAAATAAGTTATGTACTTACCACAATGTTCCATGTGAGTTGTTCATCTCACCTTCATTCTTACAGATGGGTTCGGAACCTATCCTCGACTCCGAGTTGGACTACTATAAAGCTTGAGGTCTTCAGACAGCTCGAGGCCAAGTCCCTATCCGATGATGCACCTAGAGTTACCTCAGATCTTGTTTGCTGCGTATAATAATACCATGTGTCATTCTACCACTCTAAGAGAAAGCCATAGAAGGATTGAGCAACCAGGAAGAATCTAGCATCGCAGTCCTCGAAAAACCCTGGAGGGGGTAGGAGGGTGGGAAGTAAGAATGAAAGCGAGATGAACTCCTCACATGGAACATTATGGTAAGTACAGAACTTCTTTATGTGAAGTTGTTCTATCTCGCCGTTCATTCTTACAGATGGGTAGCATCCCAAGCATCATCCTTCTCAGGTGGCTCACGGGAGTATGTTTTTCAGGACAGTAGACCCAAAAGAGGCCCTGTACTTGGAGGCCCTGTCCACTTTGTAATGAGTGATAAAGGTATGAGGTCTTGACCAAGTGGCTGCTGCACAGATGTTGACTATAGGAAGTCTAGCGGAAAAGCAGAGGATGTAGACACTGCTCTGGCAGAATGAGCCTTAATTTTGTGATGCAAGGGCATATTAGCAGCTGAATAAACAAATGTGATATAATCGGATAACCACTTAGAGTTGTTTTTACCACTGGCATACCTTTTCTGGAATCTGAAAAGGAAACGAAAAGCTGTTCTGATTTCCTGAACTCTTTTGTTTTATCCAAGTAAAATCTGAGCTGTCTATGAACATCAAGCTTGTGCAGGATATCCTCTAAGTTGTTGGTGTGTTTGGGGAATAACACTGGCAAATCTATAATTTGGTTAAGGTTAGTTTCAGTACAAACTTTGGGCAAAAATGAGGGATTAGTTTGCAATGAGACTCTGTTAGTATGAAAAATCAGATAAGGAGGCTTTATGGACAAGGCTTGAAGCTCTGACACTCTGCGGGCTGAAGTGATGGCTACTAAAAAGATAGTCTTCCATGACAAATGTTTCAAATCGTATGAGGAAGCTGGTTCGAAAGGAGGGAGAATAATGCGTGAAAGCATGAAATTTAGATTCCATGGGGTATAAGGGGATTTCACAGGTGGTCTGAGATGAAAAGTCCCTTTGAGAAAGGCTTTGGATAGTTTTTGTGTGACATTATGTTCAGTCCTTCAAATCCAAGGTGAAAATTAGAGATAGCAGCAAGTTGAACCTGAACTGTTGCTGCTGCAGCTCCTTTGTTGAAAATCATAGTCAAGAACTCTAATATGGAGGCAATAGAGGCTTGGTAGGGATCAATGTTATTTTGAGAGGCCCATACAGAAAAAAACTTTTCCATTTGCTAAGGTATAGCTTCCTAGTATATTTATGAGACAATATTAGAATCTGCTGCATTTCATTAGAAAGGTTATGGAATCTGGCTATGTTGGGAATTGGAGCAGCCAAGCTGTCAGCTTCAGGGACTGAAGAGAGGGATGAAGTTCCCCTGACGAGTGTATCAGAAGATCTGGAACTGGGTCCAGAATACAAGGGTCCTCCAGTTGATGAAGTTGAAGGAAGGGGAACTAAATCTGATGAGGCCAATGAGGAGCTATTAGAATGATGGTCCTTCCCACAGGGCTTTTGCTTTCTGTAGTACTTTGGGTATCAAGGAAATTGGTGGGAAGGCATAGAGGAGACCTGGAGGCCAATCATGTACGAGGGAGTCCCTTGGAGCTTCTCCCGGAGGGGGAATCAGGGCAAAGTAGCTTCTGCATTTCGTGTTCATGCGGTTGGCAAAAAGGTCACAGCAAGGCTGGCCCCACCTGTGGAAAATTCTCTCCGCTATTTCTTTTTTGAGGGGCCACTCGTGAGGCCACAAAATTGCTCTGCTCAGCTTGTCTGCTATCATGTTGGATTTCCCCAGGATGTGCATTGCTAACAGGAAGCGCTGGGTGGATGTAGCCCATTGCCATACTCTCAGGGCCTCGTGACAAAGGGGGTAGGACCTGGTTCCTCCTTGTTTGTTCAAGTACCAGACCACTGACATGTTGTCCGTCTGAATTGCAATTGTTCTCAGTGGAAGAGAATCCTGGAAGTACTGCAACGCTAAAAGTACTGCTCTCATCTCCAGGACAATGATATGCATATGTGTCTCCTGTTCGGTCCATGTGCCTTGGGCTATTCTTCCCTGAAAATGCCCCCCTCACCCTATCAGGGAAGCATCTGTGGTCACTGTGGCAACTGGTGGGAGGAGAACAAAAGGACAACTTATCATAACATGAAGAGAGGTCAACCACCACTGAAGATCCTTTTTGCATGTGTCTGTGGTCATTATAAGATGAAACATTGGGCGCTCTTGGTAAGATCATTGAGTGAATAACAGCCATTGCAGAATCTGCATGTGCATGTGACCCAAAGGTATGGCTAATATTGCAGCTGCCATCATGCCTAACAATTTTAGTACTTCTGACGCTGGAGCCTTGTCTTTGCATATGATATTGTGGACCTGCTGACAGAGTAGTAAGACTCTTTCTGCTGGAAGTCTCAATGTGGTGGCGGTGGCGTCCAATTCTGCTCCGATAAAAACGGTATGTTGCGATGGCGACAAGGCAGATTTTTCTGAGTTTATTGTAAAGCCCAGATGACTGCAGAGAGAAAGAGTGGTGTCCCTGTCTTGTATGAGCTGACGCCTGGTGGTGGCAGTGAGGAGCCAATCATGTAGGTACAGAAACACCTGGAATTCTAAATGTCTCAGGTGAGCCATGACCACTGCCGTACATTTGAACACACTGGGGGCTGTAGTGAGACCAAAGGGCAGGGCTCGAAACTGGCAATGATTGGCTCCCAGCCAGAAGCGCAGATGATCCCTGGATGGTCTGGCCATTTTTATGTGGTAGTACTCATCCTGGAGATCTATGGAGCACATCCAACTGTCTTTCCCTAAAAAGGGAAGTATCGACTGAAGCGTGACCATCCAGAATTTCTCTTTCTTGACAGATCTGTTTAGTCTGCTGAGGTCCAATATAGGTCTCCAGTCCTCTGTCTTTTTTGGAACTAAAAAGAATCTTGAGTAAGTTCCAGATCATATCTGGTTTGCTGGGACTGGTTGGATGACTCTCTTTCTTAGCAATGTTTGGACCTCTACTGTTGCCTGTTCCCTATAACTGCGTGGAACATCCGAGATTTTTGTTGTCAATGGAGGGGGTGTGGTGAAAGGAATGAAATATCCTCTGGAAATTATACTTTGTACCCAGTTGTCATTTATTTTGAGCCAGGTATCTGAATACAAAGATAAGCGACCCCTGACTGCCTCCAGGGTAGGACAGTCGGGTCTCCTTTCAGGAGCGCTGGTAGGGCTTCCCAAAGAACTGATCTCTGTTGCCCTGGTTTTGCAGACTCCCTCTGCCGCAAGGGCGACATCTTCCATTATTGCCCCCTCCTCTGCCCCTGGAGGGGGGGTTCACCACGTGTGTCCTGAAAGGCTCCTTGGGCTTTTTGGAACTACATCTTTCCTCCCCTTTGACCCTTGGGGTAGGGTCTGGTAGGAGTGGAAAAACGGACTCCGACGGCAGAGTCTTTCCTTCCTGTTCACACCTGATCAACATTTCCTTAACTTTGGGCCCGAAAAGGGACAAGCCATCAAAAGGGGTGTTGACAAAGGATGACTTAAAGGGCTCCGTGAAGGAACACAAGCACATCCAGGAGTGTCTCCTAAGAGCAATTCCTGTACCCATTGCTCTACTCGCTCCATCAACTGCATATGAAATGAGGTGCATGGATGAGTTTACTATGGAATTCAGGGTAGCAAGCTGGGAGGCAACTTTATCTGAAGCTCCTGCAGCTACTGTACCCTGAAGAGTATCTCAGAGCTCTTTAGGAGATCTCTTTGCAGTCTTGTAAAACGGGTGAGATAGTTGAGCGAATGCAGTGCAAAAGTCACTGAACTGTACGTGTGCTTCCCATATCTATCCATGATCCTAGAGTCTCTGTTAGGAGGATGGATAGAGGAAGAAGTTTCAGAAATCTCCTTTTTGGTGGCTGCTGCCATCATCGCATAAACTGGCACACCCTTGGTAAGAAAGGACTTTTCCTGGGGGGCAGAAATAAATTTATTAGGTCTCCTGGGGACAGGCTCCATGGTGTCTGGAGACTCTCATGCCCTTTGTGAGATCAGCTCCATAAGCTTATCGAAGGGTGGAGACACCCAAGAGGTGGAGGGTTGAGACCCGAAAGCCTTCAGGAGAACAGACTCGTCTTCAGTAGGGTTGGTGGACTGCCAAGTCACCCCTCTGCCAAAGGATTTCTAATATCTCAGCAAATGAAATATCCTCAGAGGGGGAACGTGGAGACCATTCTGATTCATCCAAGTCGGTATCAGATGTGAGAGACTCCTGTGGGGAGTCTAAATGCTTCCTCTTACAGATTCTCTTCCTGGGAACCTCATCAGTGGGAACTTCTGGTGAGGTCTCGGAAGAGCAGAGACCGCCCAATGGGGCTTCCTGAGGCTCAGGGTCTCTACGCTTAGAAAGGATCTGTGATGCAGAAGCAGACACAGGTGCTTTTGGGGAGGAGGTAGCTGGACCTGAAGTTGAAGATGTCTTAGGAGACATAACTCTACTCATGGCTTTGAATGAACCTCTGCTCCGATGAGAAGGGACCGACGTATCCGAGGAAACTGCTGACACCCCTGGCCTCAAACAAATGCCCTACACTGACAGTCTCAAAAAACTCCAGCTTTACTCTGTAGCATATCGCCTACTCCGAGGTGATCTCTGCCTAACATATAAAGCTATGTCAAAACCAAAGCTGTTGGGCATGCTACACCTACAGAAATCCCAATCCCTCAGAGCTACACACTCTAGGGACCTAAACCTTGTCACCACAATAAATAAGACATGCTGGAGGGATAGATTCCTGTCCCAGAGACTTCCCATACTCTGGAACAGGCGACCCATCTATGTCAAGCAAAGTTCTTCATTAGCACTCCAAGAAAAACCTTGATGAGTGGATGGGAAATAGGAAATACACCCCGGGGATCACTTCTGTGTCTCTGCTCGACAGTGGCACAGGAAAATAACTTTCTTGGGTGGTGTAAGACAGGGAACCTTGTTGGCTAGGCTTATGTAGGTCCTTGGGCCGATAGCCTAGTACCTACCTATGAACCGGAACAGTGGGCTTCGAACCAGAGGTAGGAGCCGAGCTCATCTGAGCCGACACCCTCAGAGGCCAAGTCGGAACCAACAAGTCAGTCCAACTAGCCTCCTCGGACCTGACCGGAGAGTGTCGGCTCCTAGACTCCTCGATCGGCACCAAGGACGTCACAGTAAATGGAACTGAAGACACTGGAGTAGGCTTCAGCTCCAAAGGCTCAACAATCAAGTCTGACTCCTCCAGCTCCAAAGGACCGGTATGGTTTGGAGGAAGAAAGGCAGTAGGTGGTAAAAGAGTCTTCAGTTCCGAAACCGTTTGGGTCGGAGCCGATTAGCAAACACCGGTGCCTGTAACAACTTCTGCACCACACGATCCACATCCAAATCGGAAAGTCTTATTGAGTGGATAGAAGGAGGTACAGATTGCAGGAGTGGAGATTTAGGCACTTAAGATACCGGTTCCAGGACCAGGAACTGGCTCCGAATGGACAAGACGCTTGGCTCAGAGGGCTGTGGAGTCGACGCCAACGTTTTTTTTTTTATTTTTTTTACTTCCAAAGAAGTAGAAGCCTTGGAAGACTTTGAAGATTTGCTAGACCTGTCCTGGTCACTCAAAGCTTCCTGAAAAGACGGTTTGACTAGACCTCTGTCGAATAGCTTTCTATTTCTCTCCTGAAGGACCCTAGAAGAAAAGGAATGACAAATGGAGCAACTTTCCTGAAGGTGTAAAGCTCCCAAACAATAAACACAGTTAACATGGCTATCTGTTACAGATATTTTCTGTCCACATTTTGGACATTTTTTGAAACCTGACTTCGGATGTTTATCCGTATCCTGGTCAGCCATAATGAACAGCACAAAAATGAAACTACAACAATATACTAAAGACATGCAATAATTATATAACTACACTAATTATAAAGGCCTTTAGAAAAAAACAAAGGCCAAAAGCTATATTTAAATATGAAAAAGGTATACCATACCAAGGAATACACACTAAAGAGATATAATGCTAAAGAAGCTAAAGCTAAGAAATGGAATTAACAAGTTATAAGAAAAATTTTTATAATAAAGTTTTGCTGGCCTGAGCTATTGCTGAGGAACCTCCTATCTATTGCAGCAGCAAACTAGATCTGGGGTAACTCTGGGTGCATCATGGGATAAGGACTTGGCCTCAAACTGTCTGAAGACCTCGAGCTTTGTAGTAGTCTGACTCGGAGCTGAAGATCAGCTCTGAACCCACCTGTAAGAATGAACGGCGAGACAGAACAACTTCATATCAACTGATATAAAGAAAGAAAATATATGTAATATATAATGTATGCAAATGGAAAATGTTAATGTAGTTTTTCTTTTCTATAAACATATATGTGGCTCTGTCTTAAGTGCTAATTTAATAAAGGTATTTATAAAGTAGAATTAACATTCATTCATGGTGATAAAAATGATATTCCTCACAAGTGAAAAGCTCACCCAGACTTTGCTACAACTTGCTTTGCTTTCTTGTATTTTGTAATATTTTATTGCTTTTTTCTATTCTGTGTATTGTGATTTGTTTTCTTTACACTGTGTTTTACTTGTATTCTGATTTTAAATGTGTATTAAAACTAGGAAAGAGACCACAGCTGTGTCTCTTGTGAGTCGCACAGAATTTTTTCCCCAGCTTCATGCTGTTCTGTTGTTAAACTCAACTGTCTTTCTAGTTGCCTGTCCTTTAAGTTAATTTGACCACATATCTCCTTCCCTTTCCCCATTCATTAGCTGTTAAGTAATCACAAAATTATCATTTTGTGAAATCATTCCCCTTCAGCTATTTAAATTTATTGGCCATCCCACTGTATTCTGTAAAACCAGAATAAAAAGTGCCCATCCCCTTTCAATCTATCTTTCTCTTTTAAAATTAGTGTCTCTCCACTAAGATAGCTTGTGACAGGTTCCTACTCAGGGCCAGCATTCGGGGAAACTCAATCTTTACCATTGACCCCGGTGAGAAACAGTCACTAAGAGAAAAGATGGATTCACACAGTATTTTCAGAAGCATTTCCTTGCACCAAGCACAATTTCCCTTAAGAGCACACAGGGAGCACGCTCCAGATCTGTGGCTGGACTCGCTTTCTTTCTCTAGACCCACACAAAACTCCACAATGTCCACTTTGGAGCTCTATGTCCCTGTTCCCAGTAGATAACACACACACTTGGATATTTGAGTTTCATACACACTTGGAAAAAGCTGGCATAGATTTACTAGCTGTGCCCCTTTCTGGACAGACTCTAAGGTAATCACACTGCCACCAGTCAGCCAACTCTAATGCTCTTACAAAGGGTACCCAATTATATACTGTGTAAAATTAATACTAATACAAATGGTACGGTGTGACCAAAGCAGCAGAACTTTCAGCAGCGGCCACACTGTCACTAAAGATGTTAAAAGTATTCTCTAAAGGACCAGCCACAATGAAAGGTATTGGTACTGAAATATTTAATGATACAGGAGAATACTGAATACAATAAACGGAGTTTCAACCATAGAGATATAAAAATAATACAGTTGGAAGATGCAGAAAACAATACTAAACTATTCTTACTAAATGTCCCTGATTAAAGAATTACTGTTCCCTGACTACTTACTAAAGCAAGGCAAGCTGATGTGTGCCAAGTGTCTTACCACAGCAAAATCCAGATGATGTCTCTCTCTGTCTGTGTGGATGCGAGATATAAATCCTGTCAGAAATCTTTCCTGTCAGGTTCCAAAGTGCTACTGCAAGGGTTCCAAAGAAACCAGATGCTGGTTAGAGGATGACATCATCTCTGGTCACCCGACTCTGGTGTGATACACACACAGAGCTTTGCTAAGATTTGTGGCAGCATCTGAAAGTTATAACACAATTTCAAACTTTCCACCCTTCCAGGGTTCTCTGATGAACATACAAATTTGATCAGTTACAATAGAACCTAATATACATTCATACATTCTTTCTGTCCAACATGCCCTACTGTTGATGTATTTTTATACAAGTAACTTTACAAATATATTTTTAACTCAGAAATGTATACAATCAGTGTGACAGTCAAATAACATAAAATTCTTTACAAAACTCCAGCTAGCTATGCTGGCATATGTACTCATGTACTGCCCTCCTCTCCCTGGCACAGATGGCACTACCACATAACATCACACAGCTAAAGCTTAAGTTACCCATTTTTCATATCTAACTGCTTAGTGCACACTGCAGTGCTTAAGATATTAACCCATCTTTTTCTAGCTTATCTTTAAAATCTGCAACATCTGTTGCAAGACCACCAATTATTGGGCAGCCCACATTCTGCATCTCAGTAGTCATCTTGGAATTAGTGCTTCTGTTTTCTCCTGGTGACAGAAGGAGCACAAGGACTTTATTTCCTGGAGACTGCTGATTACCAGAAAGCCTAATAACTGCCTCATAATTGAAAGCTTGGCATTTACAGTTATATTCTGTTCCTGGTGAGATAAAGAGCAGAGTGCATTGATTTCTGACTGTTTCTGGTTTGGCAGTGAGTGTCTGTGCTTGACCTTACTGGTTGGTCTGGTTGCTATTCAAGGCATCTTCCAATAAAAGGTTACAATAAGCCTAAATGCCCTTGCATCATCTAGGAGAAGATTGTGGATCACAAAACAGGTAGTGGCCTGCTTCTCATCTTGGGATTGGTGTTAATGTTTTGCTTCTGGAGAGAGAAGCAACAAAGGAGCACTGTATCCCAGCAGAGTGAAGCTGTGGTGAGACCAACACTAGTAGTAGCCAGGCAGTAGCCATTCACATGACTCCCCTCTTTTCATCATTCTTGACAAACTATTTTTTCCATTAAGTACTGCTTGATTTGTTTCTAACTTTACAATATCTGTCTAAATATTTCATCCTTAAATTTTCAGGGTCGACTTATTAGTTTCTTCTCAAGTATTTGGCAGTGCCCTGTATAGAAACAAACACATTGAGTGACATTTTTCCTGTAAAAGCATGATTTAAACTTCACCAATACCTAGTTGCACACAGGACAATTGCAGACCAGCTACTAGACAGGCAGGAACTAAAGGTGGAGGTGTCCCAATTTACATAAAAAATAAATATACCTCAAGGTTGGTGAAACAGGACAATGCACTTAAGCTACTCCATGTTCAAATCATCATAGGCAAAATCCAACGCCACTTCCTTGCAAGCTACAAGTCCCCCTCTATGACCCAGGAAACCCACACAATGTATTTAAACTTATTGGAAACACTCACCATCCAACCCAATACCATATTCATGGGCAACTTTAATTACCCCACTATTAACTGGGAATCCTACACAACACTAAACCTACAGGCATAGAGTTTCCTGTATTTTGCAAACACAAAGTCCCTGGACCAGATTATCAATACACCAAACAAGGGTGCAACCATACTGGATCTGCTTCTCACTAATATGGGAGAGTACTGCACTCCCCCAAGTGTTATGTATTCCATAGTAAGGTCAGACCACAAAATGGTCTCCTTTGAAGTAAAAATAAAACTTGGACCCCCAGCTAACCTTGGAATATTCAGGAACTACTCTAAGGCTAACTTCCTGCTATTAAGTGATAACCCGGCAAGATTTCAAGCCCCCATAAACTCTGAGAACACTGCTGCCTATGCAGAGCGGTTCAAAGAAACCCTATACAAGCATGTTAATAGCTGCATAGTGGCAGCTGCACCCCCCCCCCCAGGAAGAAGTACAGAACTAACTCAAAAAATAAGACACCCTGGTGGAATCACAAAATCAACAGGCTGTATAACAGAATGACCATAATTAGGAGGTGCAGCTCCCAAGCAGGATAAAAGCACTCTCTCCAAACTCAGAAGACAAATAAAGTCTACCAAAGCCAAATTCCCAGGCCAAGGACAACCACAAGGCATTCTTTAGTTATGTCCACAATATCAAAGGCAGTATACAATTGTGTGCAGAGCTCATTGCAAATGCAGCCACCTATACTGAGCCAGAAAATATAGCAAAACTACTGGCTGGCAAATTCAGCACCAACTTTACTCCTCTCTCCCCCTCAACCTTCCTTCAGGAAATACCATCAAATATAACTCCCCCCGCTATCACTAGGGAACAGGTCCTTAATGTTCTCTCTAACACCAAGAACACTGCATCAATGGGGCCAGACAATATCCCAGGATACCTTTAAATAGCATGAAACATGACTTATCAGGCTCTCTGGAATTGGTATTTAACTGCAGCCTCCAAACAGACTTTACGCCTCATGAATGGAGAACAGCAACAGTCATCCATTTTCACAAAGGTGGGCCATCTACAGACCAATAAGTCTCAGTAGTCTTACATGCAAAGTCATGGAAATAATTATCATGGAAATGATCAATAATGATATAGTAAACCTCCAGACACTGGACCCAACCCAGTTTAGTCTCATCAAGGGCAGGTCGTGATGCCCCTCCTCTGGGCCAGTAATCAAGAAGCCTCATTCCTCACCACTGACACCAGTGAAGGATGTTCACTTGGAACAAAGATAGACGCACACAGTATTTCCAGATGCAGTTCTCTGCACCAAGCACAATTTCCCTTAAGAACACACAGGGAACACACTCCTGTCTTGGGGCTGGGTTTCCCTCTCTCTCACCAGGCCCCAAATAAGACTACACACTGACCACAGCTGTACAGTTGAGTCTTCAGATGAGTGTTCAAAACCAAGTCCTCCACTACTCTCTCTCTGTGAAACCAGTGCTCTGTGCCCCTGCTCCAAGTAGCTGGGACACACACACACTTTGAAATTTGATTTTCACACACACCTGGGAAAAGTTGGCACAGATTTACCAGCTATGCTCCCCCGCCCAGACTATAAGTTCAATACTGCCACCAGAATACTCCAAAGCTAGCTAGTCTCAGGCTCTTAAAAGGGTACCAAATTATACTGAGTAAAATTAATATTAATAGAAATGGTAGTGTTTGACCAATGCAGCAAGGCTTTCAGGCAACGCCACAGTGTCACCAAATAAATATAAGTACCTTCAAGGGTTAAAATATTCTCTAAAAGACCAGCCACAATGAACATTTTAAATATATGTAATAAAAGAACAAGAAAATACTAAATATCTATTTACAATAAACACCAGAATTTCAATCACAGGAAATATTAAAAATAACACAGATGGATAGATTCAGAAAGATACAGAAATAAAGTAGTTAACTAATCTCACTATATTTTCCTGACTGATCTAAATAATTACTATTCCCTGGTTTCTTACTAAAGCAAGGCAGGATGACATTGGTGAGTGATCCTTCTTTGGCATGTTTCAAAAACAGGCTGCTCTGAGACTTCTGTCTCATCTAGTATTAAAACATCATTTCAGTGCTGGATTACAGAATGGCATCATATACATTTGGACACTTGACTTTTGGTTCCCACACTATCCCCTTTACCAGAAGCTGAGCCAGAATCTTGCACATGTGTTCACAAACACACACACACACACACACACACACACACACACACACACACACACACACACACACACACACATACACACACATACACACACACACACACACACACACACACA
The DNA here is from genome assembly GCF_019279795.1 of Protopterus annectens. NCBI lineage: Eukaryota > Metazoa > Chordata > Ceratodontiformes > Protopteridae > Protopterus > Protopterus annectens. The sequence goes on from NC_056731.1 coordinate 1,912,064,208, forward strand.
CACACACACACACACACACACACCTTTGCTAAGATGTGTTATAGCATATGGAAGCTATAAAACCATTTCAAAAACTTCTATCCTTCCAGAGTAGCAATTAGTTCACCCTAAGGACAATACAGTAGGATTCCAATCCTAGTTTTCAGAGACATTTTGTCTCTGGCTGCAATCAGAATTGTAAGATACAATCTTTATGGCCTTAACCAGGTAATTGAATTTCAGACTATTTTTCAAAGTTACTGACTGAGATTAACCTCTTCTCTTCCAGTATCCTCTGTTACAATATATTAATTTCAACAGTTACAATACAGTCTGACATACAGGTATATTTCTTTTCTGTCCAGCAGGACCCAATGCTGGTACATTTTAACACAAGCAGCTTTACAAACACATTTTCAACACAAGCACCTGTACAAAGCAGTTTAATATATAAATGACATATACTTCTTTACAAAACTTCAGCTAGCTATGCTTGTATATCTTACACATCCACTGCCCTACTTCTACTGGCATAACTGGCAATACCTCACATCATCACACAGGTCATGCCTACTCAATCTGATGGACTTCTTTGAGAAGGTCACCAAAGCAATGGATCAGGGCAAAATGTTTCACATTGCTTACCTTCACCTGGCCAAGGCATTTGACACACTACCAGATTCCAGCATTGTTGACAAACTCAGGAAGTTAAGTACAAACACATACGTCACACAGTGGATAGCCAGTTGGCTCACAGATAGGACACAGAAGTTAAAATGGGGGCGCTCACCTCTACAAAGGGCCAGTCACAAGTGAAGTCCCTCAGGGATCAGTCCTTGGACCACTCCTTTATGGCATTTACTTTTCTGAAGTCCAGGCCAATGTCAATGGTCTCTGGCTGATTAAATTTGCAGATGATTGCAAATTAAGAGCTGTCATTCAATCCTACACTGACCAAATGCTCCCCAGGAAGGGTTGGGCACAGATAAACAACTGGTGTAAGAGCCATGAACTAAAATTAAATGCCAAGAAATGCATAATAGTATCCTTCAAGAAGTCATCCACCCCTGGTAACTGTTATACTGAAAACACACCCCTTAGAGTTGACGAAGTAGTCAGGGACTTAGAGACATACATAGACAGTAATCTACCCTTTGAACATCATGTGTCTACAGTAGTGAGGAAACCATTCTATGTTGTGCAACTTATAAACAAAGGGATGGCATCTAGGCCCAAGGAAGTCATTGTTTCACTGTATTTGGCATTCAGCAGACCTATAATTATGTACAATGCCCCCCTTGGTATGTACCAAACCAGGCATATCCAACAAATGGGACATCCACAGAGGTTCCCAGTATTCTGTCTCCTACAGGCTGTTGAGGGTTGATCTATGTCTGGCATACACAGATCAATGCATCTCCTGCATCTCCACAAAACAGACACCACCAGAATTACCTATTCTAAAGACTTAGACCTTGCCTGTGATATAAATAGGACCTGCTGGAGAGACAGGTATGTATCTCAGAGAATACCCCATCTTTGGAACAGGCTCCCCATCCATGTGAAGCTAAATTCTTCCCTAACCTAATTCAAATGCAACTTAGACAACTGGATGGGAAACAGGAAATTCATCCCTGGCTTGGCACCTATGTCTCTAATGGACACATGCAACCTGTAAATGGTTGCCCTCACAGTCCCCTGCTTGTAAATGTTTCATCTTCCAAGCCCCTGCTTATACTTATCAAGTGTACCAGAACTTGTCAGAGATTTGGGATGCATGGCTAGGCTTAAAAACGCCCCTGTGGTCGTTACCTTGTAAACGCATATGAACCTATGTAGAAATTTAAACAGTTCTAGGCAAACATGACGTGGCTGTAAACCCTCGTTTTGCCTCATAATGTAATATAAGGAAAATGCTCTCTGCACTATAAAGCAACATGGAAACTTTGGCAGGAGGGAGAATCCATAGACACCACTGTGGTAGGTTGCTTTTTTGACAGCCACTAGAATTAAACTTAACAAGGAATTACTATGTCTAGGCAATTCAGATCCTGTATCCCAGCTCAAAAAATAATTTCCTTTGTTACACTCATTTGCTTGCCCAGTATTCCTGACAAGAGTACTCTGTAGGGGAATTTGTGAAGTCTGCCAATTCATTACACTTGGAAAACATATGCTCCAGGTACCCCTTTCTTCTCCATTATACCTCCGATATTTGACATCTATCAGAGGAAAAAGTCTGCTTTGGGTATAAAAAGTACCTATGCAAACACTTACAGGCAAAAATCCTAATGACCTCCCATTGTTTCTTTGTGAATTTCTTATCTAATCTCTCTTCCCCATCTTTTCTGACCTCCTCTGATTGATTCCTATAATTATCATGCAATATTTATATGCTCTACTAATTATCCCTTTGTAACAATAGCTTCTGTTCTAGAAAAGAAGCTGCTGTTATCCATTTTATTAGCAGCTTCTCTTCAAGATTCAACTAAAAACTCAACCACTGCAGGTCTTTCACTTAGGATTCCCATCTCTTTCTCTTTGTCTGTAGTCTGACATCAGTCCCTGCTAGGGAAGACAATATCTAGCTTGCAGTCCAAATGTCTTCTTGGCCTCTTCCCATTCTATTATCTTTCCCTCACTAATTATTTGTTCCCAGTACTTAGTTCCTTTTGTCAGCTTCCTCCAATAAATTCCAGACCCCTCTTGCCTATTCTGTCAACTTCTAATTACAGTCATCCCTATTGGTGGAATCTCCTTTTTTCACTCCTGGGTAGGCTAAGTTCTTAGTATACTTTCTGCTACTTTATAAATATAACATTCTGTATTACTGTTGTTATTCTCCTTAAGGATATGCATCTAAAATCCCACTCTTCCCTTATTTCTTGAATTTCACCCTGCTTCATCATCATCCCGTTCCACTTTGAATTATAGATTTCTGCTTGTCTTAAGTATAAGAGCCTTAGCTTCTTCAAATCAGGTAATCCTAAACCTCAAACACAAAATGAGATAACTGATGAGTGGTACTGAAAAACTAATAAAAACAAACCACTAAAAACAAAGAAAAGCAAACTATTAAATTGATATGCTTAAAAGTTATTACACTTGTAGCTCCTTTGTTTTTAGTGGTTTGGTTTTATTAATCCAAAACTTCTGTGCTCTATTGAAAGGATTAGTTTAACCCACTTGACTCTCACCCTCTTCCCCTTCAGATAAAATCATTCAACTCTTTATTAATCACTATCCACAACTTCTCCTCTGGTTGATAAAAATATGCCTGGCCTGTGTTTTAAACTAAATGGACTAAAAACATTTTACTGCATGTATCATGCTATAAATATCCATAGGCAATAGCTTATAGTTTCTCAGATTTTGTATTATCTTTTGTTTAGTCTCTTCCCACATATCCTTAGCTGCCGCAACAACATCCTTTTTAACCCATATTCCCAAATGCTTCATTTTTATCATATACCCATAAATATGGGTATTGCTTAACCAATTCATGTGCTGCTACATAGTTTACAGCTATAATGTTAGTTTTATCTTCCTTACTTTTATATCCAGAAAAAAATGGAACTGTGTTAGAATGTTTCACAACAGTGAGGAGACTTGCATGTGTTAGCACAGTTGGAGAAATGATAGACAGAAGGACATTTAAATAATGATCCTCAGAAAGTGAGCAATAAAAGTGTAATAAGTAGGAAAAAGCTGGGCTCTGAACCCATTTCTGTCTGAATGAAACACAAAAGCTCAAGAAAAGGCATAATAAGCAACAGGTATCTGTAGGCAAGGAAGATAATAAAACTAAAGACAAATTTTGTTCTGACATACCCTTTGTAGACAGACAGTAAGAAAGAGAAGGAAAATAAAAGTTAGAGGGTGGAGATCAATCACATTTTGACAGAGTGAAAAAGTAGCATAAAACAAAAGCTTGTGCAGACAGCAGAAAAAATAAAATATAAGGTGATTTTGTCTAGGGCTGCCTTTTGCAAAAGAGACAAAATAATCTGCAGCAGCAGTGCTTGCTTTTGGCAGAAGAAGCTATACATTCTACCTTAAAACACGCCAGTGAAGAAAGTAACCATTTGTGGACTTACAGGTAAGTCACAAACTTTAAAACCACCTAACAGAATGATGACATTTTAAAAATCATAAGAGAATATAACCAAGGTTGCAGTGGAGGATAGTGAACAACATTTTCCCATGACTTCTTACCCTTATTTTGAGTTAAAAGATTAACTCCTACACAGAGTAAATTAATAAGGGGAAGAAGTTCTACATCAGTCACTAGTGCCAAAACCTTACAAGGCACTAATAATAAAAACTCATATACACATGTTAGGAGGTCACATGTGAATGATAAAACAAAGGCAAGAGTACTAGCTTTTACTGGCAAGGCACAATGAAAGAAACAGAACATTTCCATGCTCTTTATCAAGAATGACAGAAAACTGCATCCCCTCCGGGATTTAAGAGTCTGTTAATCCCAATTTTAATTACAGAGCTGACATTTGACTGTACAGTCATGGTACCTTAGTAAAACCCAGCAATGGGTATTAATACTAATGTATTTCGGCTTTTCTCGGTTAGGGGTTGCCTCAGCGGAACTCCGGTCCGCTAATGATTGGCAGTGGATTTTTACGGTGCCGATGTGCCAGCTCGATGCCCAACCTTCAAAGAAGGCACACCCATTCACGCACACACCTACCTGCATTTGTCTTTAAATGTAACTCAACCGCAGGGAGAACATGCAGATTCCACACAAAAGTCGCTCCAGCTGAGAATCGAACTGGAGAACCTCTTGCTGTGAGGCGACCACGCTAACCCCTGCACCACTGTGGCCTCAATACAAACTAATAATAATGGACTGCATATCTGTCAGCTTTCCAGATTTTTTCTAGAATGTCCAGATATTTGTCTCATATTTTCATTCTACTTCTTATAACATTTGTGGTTTTCTTGCAAAACATTGAGGAATGAAGGCACTAAACAATGACAGGCATTTGAATTTCAGATTTCATATTCTTCATAGGTGTGTACTAAGCTAATGTCCACTAGGGACTTTTTAACCTAATAGCAATGTATCCCAAATCTCTGATAAGTTCTGTTACCCTTGATAAGTGTAAGCAGATGAAACATTCTTACATATGAAACTTCCTGACATATGAAGTCTGATGCAACTCTGGTTACAGACTAAGAAGGGGTTGTAAAGGATCTGTTTGGAACACTAGTGGTAAACTCTCCACACAACTTGCCAACTTGTATTCACTTGAGTGCACTGAAGTGAAAACCCTGATACTTAAAAAAAACAAAAAAAAAAGTATTCCTGGGAGCACATACAACTTCATGCAGGATAATAAGCTGCTCCACATTAAAGTTAAATCTTCCAATCTTCCTTCATGTTAATGTCACTCTTACTGCCCTGAGGTGAAAACCATGACAAAAAAAGAAGTATTCCAGGGACTTATCTTCCACACATGCCAATAAGCTGCTCTAGGGTGAAGTGGAAGCTTTCTTCAAGTAAACAGCACTCAAAGCCAAGACAAGCATAAAAGAAAAGCACCGAAAGAAGTATTCCGGGGACTAGACCTCTGTGCATGCTAATTATCTGCTTCAGGATAAAGAGAAAGTTAACAGTGCTCTTAGGAAGTATTTTTAAATCTGATAATGCTGCTCTTGTCTACTTTGTTAGTACAAAATTTTCCACTGTGTGTTCCTAAAAAGACAGCTCACTGTCAATATATATTTTACAATTCCAAAGCATCTCATGTCATGCTAAAACAGTGTGCGCCACAAAAGTGACAGGCATGAGAATTTTGGAATATGAAAGATAGTTACACCCCCCCCCCCCCCCGCCGTACCTACATGTACTGAGTTATAGAATTTATTCCTGTCCTTATTGACAAGGAAAATAAAAACTAACAGAAATAAACACGACTGATACTGCAGTTAAGTTAACAGCTCTTTTTTAACTCCTCTTATCAAACACTGGCTGCATGCTACTGCTGTGGGTCATCCGTGGCCCTTACGGAAAAATCATTTGACTTTTGCTGTCCTTTTCATGATCTTACCTGACTTCAAAAGGGAAATTTCAGGAATGCAACAAGCAGATCTATTGTATTACTGAATCACTCTGGTGTGCAGATGTAGAGAGATTGGTTTCAGCGTGTGTCCTGTGTCTGCCTGCTTTTCTCCACTTCCATTCCTACTCTCCATTTTAACGCATTAACCCTTAAGCCATCAACCTATAAACCTTTAGCCATATGACTACTTATCACAATCCTATCAATAATAAAAACCAATCTAATCTATACTACATATTATCAAAAATCATCCCTTCAATAAAAGTTGCACCCATATTACAGCCTACACTCCTACTAATTTTATTCTTATGCATATTGTATGTTTACCTACCATTAAAGGAACACTATCACTACCCATTTTATAACTCTGCTACCCATTGCAATAATAGCTCGACATATTCTTTCAGTGCTATGCAAGATAAAACAATCCTACTTCCCCCAAGATACCTTATTATAAATAAATCACCTGACATGAAATACACTGAACTGTCTCACAAAATATTCAATAAACTATACTACTTCCACTCACCCTCTTCTATTCACCTCTTACTCTCTGATGACAATGAAACAAACCCAACCCTGGCCCAATTTTCTAGAACACAGACTTTACTATCAACACAATTCCCACAAACCACTGCATTTGTCACATTAACATAAGTACTATTCGGAATAAAACCACTTAACTCCACTCTTGGATCCAACTCCAGAAACCTGATCATCATCACCATCTTTCGGCTGTTCCCGTTAGGGGTCGCCACAGCAGAACACCTGTTTCCATTTCTTCCTGTCCTCTGCATCTTGCTCTGTCACACCAATCACCTGCATGTCCTCTCTCACCACATCCATAAACCTTATTTTAGGCCTTCCTCTTTTCCTGTTACCTGGTAGCTTCATCCTTAGCATCTTTTTCCCAATATACTCAGCATCCCCCCTCAGCACATGTCCAAACCAACGTAATCGTGCCTCTTTGGCTTTGTCTCCAAACCTTCCATCCTGGGCTGACCCTCTAATATACTTATTCCTAATCCTGTCCACCCTCGTCACACCCAGTGCAAATCTTAACATCTTTAATTCTGCCACATCCAGCTCAAACTCCTGCCTTTTTGTCAGTACCACTGTCTCCAACCCATATAACATAGCTGGTCTCACTACCCTCTTGTAGACCTTCCCTTTCACTCTTACAGGTACTCATCTGTCACAAATCACTCCTGACACTCTTCTCCACCCACTCCATCCTGCCTGTACTCTCTTCTTCACCTCTCTTCCACACTCACCGTTACTCTGAACTATTGACCCCAAGTATTTAAACTCATCCACCTTCGCCACCTGTACTCCTTGCATCCTCACCATTCCTCTATCCTCCCCTCTCATTCACATACATACATTCTGTCTTAGTCCTGCTGACCTTCATTCCTCTGGAACCTGATCTAACAGCTAATTCCAGAAATGTAATATAAAAAGAAGTTGTCTTACCATAATGTTCCATCTGTATTGTTGATCCTGGTTCAGTCATTACACATGTGGGTATCGGTTCCGACCTCGGAACCGAGCCGGCCATCTTCCAAGCTCATGTCAGCTACAAACTCTCGAGCTAAAACTCTTACCCAGAATTCCCCTCTCCCTGTTACCTCAGATTGTGTTTGCAATTCAAAAGAAGGTAGAGGCTACCTCTGGTCAAATGTCCTAATAAAACCGGATGGTGAGATCCCTAGAAGCCACAGGAGGGGGAAGGAGGGAGGGTCGTAATGACTGAACGAGGATCAACAATACAGTTGGAACGTTAAGGTAAGACATAACTTATTTATCTGGTATTGTTAATCCTCGTTCATTCCTTACATGTGGGAAGGAGTCCCCAGCTATCTTTATTCCTGGGAGGCTCTCATGGAAGGACATTCCTGAGCACCATAGAACCAAAAGATGCTCTTCCCCTGGAGGCCAAATCCAGTTTGTAATGATTTATGAAGGTATGAGGAGTAGCCCAAGTTGCAGCTGCACAAATGTCATGTAAAGAGGCTCTGGCATGGAAGGCAGCAGAAGTTGCCACCGACCTTGTAGAATGAGCCTTTACGGTAGTAGGTAATGGAATATTACGTTGTCTATAAATGAAGGTCACGCAGTCTTTCAACCATTTAGCCAATGTGACCTTAGCAACAGCACAACCTAATCTAGGTCCAGAATAGGTCAAAAATAACTGGTCTGATTTACGAGAGGCCTTAATCCTGTTCAAGCAGAAGCGAATTTGCCTGTGAATATCTAGGGTATGTAGGCAATACTCTCCTTTCTTTGAATGATCGGGGAAGAAAACTGGCAATTCAATGGTTTGATTAATGGACATTTCAGAGATCACTTTTGGCAGAAAGAAAGGATTAGTTCTCAATGACACTCTATCTCTATGAAAAATCAAATATGGACTCTTGATGCATAAGGCTTGAAGCTCAGAGATACGTCTGGCAGAAGTAATGGTGACCGAAAACAAGGTTTTCCATGACAAATATTTGAGGACGCAAGAAGAAGCTGGTTCAAAAGGTGGCATTGTCAAAGCTTGTAGGACTAATGACAGGTCCCATGGTTGAGTAGGTTCTCTAAAAGGGGGTTTTAGATGATTTACGCCTTTTATGAAAGTCTTGCATAATTTGTGTGACATAAGAGAGGAGTCTTGGACACCATCATGGAAATTAGATATTGCAGCCAAATGAACTCTAATGGTAGAGGCAGATAGACAGGATTGAAATAGGGTAGCTATTATACTATAATAATAATATAATATAGCTATTATACTCCAGTACTATCGACACTGATGCTGAAAAAGGATCTACCTGTTTTTCTTTCAGCCAAAAGGTAAACCTTTTCCACTTGCTGAGATATGTAATTCTCGTGGAAGACTTATGAGATGTAATAAGAATGTCACATACTGGCAAAGAAAGATCATTCTGCCTGGCAATCAAGGGAATTGTAGGAGCCAAGCTGTGAGCTTCAGGCTGTTCAAGTTGGGGAGAAACAGATTCTGCAGATGGGAGATCAAATCCGGGGTTGGATGGAGAATATTTAGCAGGTGAGGCCAAAGGAAGGGGAACCAAATCTGATGAGGCCAATATGGTGCTATGAGGATTACTTTGCTCTTCAACCGGCGGGCTTTCTTCAGAAACTGGGGAATGAGGGAGAGAGGTGGAAATGCATAAAGTAGACCCGAGGGCCAATCGTGGACTAGAGCGTCCCTGGGTGACTGTCCCGGAGGGGGAATCAGGGCAAAATAGTTGCTGCATTTGTAGTTGGTTGGGGATGCAAAGCAGTCGCAGCAAGGAAGACCCCAGCGGTTGAAAATTTCCACCACTATCAAGGGATTCCGGGACCACTTGTGAGGTTGCAGTATACACCTGCTGAGTCTGTCTGCTATCACATTGGAACTCCCGGGAATGTGCGTTACTAGAAGAAAATGGTTGGTAGCCATCGCCCAATGCCATATCCTCATAGCCTCTCGACAAAGTGGGTACAATTTGTTTCCATCCTGTTTGTTGATGTACCAGACCACCGCCATGTTGTCTGATTGTATCGCAATAGTCCCAGATGGCAGCAGGGGATGGAATGCTTGCGACACCAGAAGCACCGCTCTCACCTCTAGAACATTTATATGCAGATGGGCCTCCATTTCGGATCAAGTACCTTGGACTGTCTGTCGCTGACATAGCCCCCCCACCCCATCAGGGGGGCGTCCGTGGTAACTGTAGCCTTGGGCTGTTGGGGGGAGAAGGCACAAGACCACTGTGATGGGTTGTGGGCCATCCACCAATTTAAATCTTGTTTGCACCTGTGTGTTACCTGAATCCTGGATGAAAGAGGGTACTGAAAGGGATACCATTGGGTGAGCAGTAGCCATTGTAGAAGCCTCATGTGAAACCTGGCCAGGGAGACAATGGTGATGGAGGCTGCCATGGAACCCAACACTTGTAGAACAGAGTGAGCTGTGGATTTCTCCCTTGAAAGAATTGGGATCAGTTGTTGCTTTATCCTTAGAATTCTGTGCTCTGGAATGGATGCTCTGCAATTCTTTGTATTCAAGATGACCCCTATGAATTCTGTGGAATGAGAAGGGGTGAGATTGGATTTTTGCCAGTTTATGGTTATGCCTAGCCTTTCTGCAGAAAGAAGAGAGTATGCCAGGGCTTCTTCCAATAGATGTCTGGTGGGGGCGGAGAGAAGCAAGTCGTCTAGGTATGGAAACACCTGGAATCCTTGTAGTCACAAGTGAGCTGTGACGACTGCCATGCACTTTGTGAACACTCTGGGGGCTGTAGAGAGTCCGAAGTGCAGTACTCTGAACTGGTAGTGACTGGCTCCCGCACAGAAATGAAGGAATCTTCTTGATGGTCTGTCCACTTTTATGTGGTAGTACGCATCTTGAAGATCTATCGAGCACATCCAATAGTCTTTTTCCAAAAATGGAAGGACAGACTGTATTGTGACCATCCGGAATTTTTGTACTTTTAAAAACTTGTTCAATAGACTGAGATCCAAAATTGGTCTCCAGTCTCTGGTTTTCTTTGGCACCAAAAATAGTCTTGAGTAGAATCCAGATCCTATCTGGTCTGGAGGGACTATTTGGATGACTATTTTTCTTAGCAGTTTTGAAATCTCTAAAGTTGCTTCTTCCCTTTGACTGGGTGGAACTCGGGTAAGTTTGTTAGGGGAGCAGGACAAAGGTCGAAGGGAATATGATAACCTCTGGTTATTAACCTTTGTACCCAAGAATCGGTGGTGATGGTTAGCCAGACAGAAGGGTACAGAGAGAAACGACCCCCAACCACTTCCAGAGGAAAGCAGTTGGACTGCTCTTCAGGAGCGCTGGTAGGATTGGCCAGGGAAAGAGTCCCTGGAACCCTGGTTACGTAGATCCCCTCTGCCTCGAAAAGGGCATCTTCCCTGTGAGTTTCCCCCTCTGCCTCTGGGGGAGAACTTGGCCTGTGTGTCATGGAAAGGACCCTGAGACTTTTTATACCATATCTTCCCACTTTTCTGGTTTCTGAAGAAAGCCCGTTGAGGGGAAGAATAACGAACACTCACATCAGAAAGGGTCTTGCTGTCTTGTTCACATCTGGCCAGTGTGCTTTTAACCTTGGTTCCAAACAATCAAGAGGCTTTGATGGGAGCATTAAGAAAGGATGCCTTGAATGGTTCCGCATAATTACACAGGTGCATCCAGGCGTGTCGTCTCAGAACAATGCCTGAACTCACCGCTCTAGCTGCTCCTTCTGATGCGTGAGATATCAGGTGCATGGAGGAGTTAGATATCGATTCAATGGTGGCTAGCTGAGAAGCCACTTTGTCACGGACCTCATCAGACACAGCACCAGCCAGAGAGCTCAGAAATTAAATCTCTTTGAAGCTTGGTAAAGTGTGCCATATAGTTCAGGGACCTGATTGCAAAGGTCATTGATGCAAATGTACGCTTCCCTACTCTGTCCAGAGCCTGGGACTCTTTGTTGGGCTGATGAACAGTCTGGCTTTCTTCTTCCCCAGGTCCTTTTTAGTTGCAGCCGCCACCACCAAAGCATCTACAGGAAGACCTTTGGACCAATGCGGATCAGTAGCAGGAGGGGCCAAAATTTTATCTGGCCTCCGGGGAATGGCCTCAACGGCGTCAGGAGCCTTTCACGCATGCTGCACAATGAGCCGGACCAGTTCGTCGGCAGGTGGAGTAACCCAGGAGGTAGGGGGCTGGGCGCAAAAGGCCTGCAGGAACACAGACTCTTCAGAGGTCAGGTTCGAGGGCTGCCAGTCACCTCTCTGTTTAAGAATTTCAAGAATATCACCAAAGGATACCTCAGAGGGTGAGCGAGGGGACCCTTCCCCATTATCAAAGTCTGTGTCTTCAGTAAGAGACTCCTCTGTGGAGTCCATGTGCTTCTTCTTGCATGAGCTCTTTTGATGAACTTCCTCACAGGGAGAAGCTGGGGAAGACAGCACAAAAGGGGTCACCTGTGGGAGTATATCCAGAGGCCCTTGCGCCTGGTGTCTGCTAGGAGCGACTTGTGTACATTGCGGTCCAGAGGAGTGTGGGGAGAGTGATAGCACAGGATCACCAACTGATGCCAGAGCCTTCTCCATTAGCTGGAAGGCTTGTCCACCTGAAGAGAGGTGAGTGCCCAGGGCAGGGGTCACCCCTCCCCTAAGTGGCTCAGCATCCCTTGATGGCTGTGAGACACCAAATTACATATGCCACAGCTGACATCCTGGGTCGTAGCAAAACTCTCCTGCCACAAAGGCAACTGCGGCTCCTTAGTGAGATCCATAAAGGGAACCATAGAGGGGGAAGACTGTGCTATATCAAGGGCTTCAAAGGCAATGAAGCAGGAGAATAAGTAGGGGTCCTTGGTAAAGGGTGATCACCTCCCGAGGAAGGATAGATCCTGGGGGGGTGGGATACCTCTGGCCAAAAGCACTTGATCCACAAGACGCAACACGTCGTGTTCAGAGAGGCTTCTAGTGGATTTCATGGACACGGCTGAGGGGGAGTCAGGTCTATCCAAAGATGGAACAAGCTCAGTGCCCACCTCGGTGGTCTGCACTGAAAACAACGGGGCTGTAAAGGACTGAACTACAGGTGTCTGCACCGAGGAAATTATTGGTGCTGAAGTCATGGTCTGCACCGACGATAAGGTCAGTACAGAAGTGGTTGTCGGCGCTAAGGCTGGAACCGAAAAAATCGGTGCAGATAACTGAATGGTCGGTGCTGATAGGGTAGTCAGTACCAGGGTAAGTAGTAGGAGCCAAAAAGGCAATGGGCGTAGAAAAATCCTTCGATGTTGTGGCAGTCTGCATCGACTGGACAGTCGGTGCCAGTAAAAATGTCTGAACCGAGGAGCCCCTCGGTACCGATATGGTAAAGGGCATGTTAGTCGGTGCCGAAATCACAGATGTCTCCAATGGCCTTGGTGCCGAAGGTCTAGGTACCGAAAGCGCTGGAGCTGAAGAAGTCAAATCTTAACTGGAAAGCTTAGCTTTCTTGGGTCTTGGTTCCTGGGGGTCGCCAGCAGGGGACGAAAAAAGAGACTTGGCCTTTACATGTTCATCACTCTTTTTCTTATGGGATCTTGGAGGGGTTGAAGCCTCCGGCCCAGAAATAACCTCTGAAAAAGGAGATTTAAGTAGCCCTTTCAATATTAATTTATTTTTTCTCTATATATCAACGTCCTGTTAGAGCAATTCTTACAAATCTCACAGGGTGGGTCAGCTGTTAAATGAGGCACACCCAAGCAATGGACACACAGGGAATGTGCATCTGAAGTAGGTAATTTATGGCCACAATCTAAACATCTTTTAAATCCTGAACTACCTTTTTTATCTGCCATGATAGAAAGAAAGAAGGAAACCCAGAAAAAATACCAGCAATGGTACAAGAATTACCCGAAGGTAAGAGGGAAAGGGGGTTTACCAACAATGGTAAAAAAGAAATTACCTCACGGTAAAGGTGGAGGAAAGGAATAGAAAAGCTTCAAGAAAGGATAGTCGCTAAATACGATAGGGTAAGTGAAAACTGTCTAATAACCTTTCTGTGAGAAAAGGCTGTTTTAGAATTTAGAATGAAGAAAAATATTGTACTTCGCTCAAGAGAAGTAGCTTGACATGACCGAATGGTGATGCGGCAAACGAAATCTGAGGTAACAGGGAGAGGGGAATTCTGGGTAAGAGTTTTAGCTCGAGAGTTTGTAGCTGATGCGAGCTTGGAAGATGGCCGGCTCAGTTCTGAGGTCGGAACCGATAACCACACGTAAGGAATGAACGAGGATTAACAATATCAGATTAGCTATTACTCCATATCCTGGCCGAAAAAAATATAATCCACTGGATATAATATTATAAGGTAGGACAGCCTTACAACAAAAGGAGGAGGAACATGGAACTTATATTCCAAGCAACTTAATATACATAACTTCTCATTTCTTGTCCCCTTCCTTTGACTTTGCAGAACTACTACCTACCACCGTGACCATAAATGCATGCCTATAACTCAACATCACTTCTATTTAGACACCTCCACAACCTAACAACTTAAACATTTGTATTCAGAACACACACAGGTTCATAGGTAAGTCCTAGACTAGCTGCCCTTGTGGGTCATTTTAAGCCTAGCCAATTTCTCTTTTTGTGCTCGAAATAACCTATCCCATTTGGTTATGAGTTGGCCTCACCAATATCATGGTCAATAAACGAATGTTATGTACTTATGACAATAGATCCATGTTGTCCAATTTTCATCCAATTCAACCACTGGGACTCAGACCCAACCGTGTGGATCCAGGGTTCCGACTCCACGCCTACCCATAATCCTTCACCACCTTCCTCTTTTATTTCAGATCGAGTTTGCCTAACATATGACTGCATTCCTACACAGTGACAGCACTAAATACCATCAGATAAAGTGTAGAACTCTTGCAGAATCAGCTCAATTTCCAAGAAACAATATGACAATTTGGAAGGGAGAAGGAGGGAGGGATGCTGAACTAGACGAAAACTGGACAACACAGATCTGTCGCTATGGTAACTACATAATTTTGATATCCAGTGATGTCCATTTTTGTCATGTTCATCCAGTTGGATAGATTCCCCAGCTACTGCCATCTTGGGTGAATTCAAGGAAGGAGATTCCTGTGCAATACAGAACCGAAGGATGAGTGAGACTTGGATTGTACATCCAACTAATTATGAGACACAAAAGTATGAACTGTTGATCAAATGGCTGCTGCACATACTTATCTATGGATAATCATTTTTGAAAAACTGTAGAAGTTGATGTAGTGTGTGTGTGTGTGTGTGTGTGTGTGTGTGTGTGTGTGTGTGTGTGTGTGTGTGTGTGTGTGTGTGTCAGCTACTGGGGCAGGGATACGAAGCACTGGTTGGACAGAGTGGGTGCTGGAGGACTTGGCTTGGTCACTCAGCTGAGATCTCAACTCTATAGCTGTGTCAGTGGGGAGTCTTATTGGGGATTTGGAGAAAGAGGGAGATACCAGCCCTGTACTGACTGTGGTCTCTGTGTGCTATTAACTCATTACATCCGAGTGATGCCTCCAGGTGCATCTGCAGTTACCACCTACTGCTCCTCTAGGCGTCAAATATTACTTGTGCATATTTGCATTAATAATTCCAAAACCATGCTACATACAAGGTTTAAAAATATTTTATCTTGAAGCATACATGATGGCAAACACAATTGTATTGATATTTGACCTCTGTCAATGAGTATTTGTTAGAACTGTAAGGTGATAATTTAATTTTTAAAGGCTCAGGCCACACCCACTAGGAGTTAAAGGTGCATACTCAAAATAGTTGTACTGGAGTGAAGTTTGAGGGTTAAAAGGTCCAGGAGAGGAAGCCCATAGGTATGAGATGGAAGATTTGGCCTGATGGCAAGTGTCCATGGCTGACATAGTAGGTAAGGTCACAATGATGGAAACCATACTTCTCAAGGACAAAAGGGGGCAATGAAAATCATGTTCACCTTGCACGGAGTTGCTTTCAGAATGAATTTTCGTACGAGGTGAAGAAGGGGAAAAGCATACAGGAATTCTAGGGGCAAAAGATGGACTACAGCATCCCTCGGTGCTTGTCCCTGTGGAGAAAGAAGGGCAAAGTTATTTCAACATTTGAAATTGAGGTTGGACACAAACTGCAAGGCTGGCCCCAGTGGCTGAAAATTTAATTTGCCACTGTTTAGTTACAGGACCACTCATGAGGAAGACGGATATGTCTGCTCAACCTGTCTGCTAGAACCCTGTCTTTCTCTGGAATGTGCACTATCAGAAATCAATGACAGGCGATAGCCTACTGCCACACCCTCATGGCCTCTCGACATAGGGGGTATGATCTTGTTCTTCTCTGTCTGCTGATAAACCAAACTACAGACATGATGACTGTTTGGATAGCCATCACACCCACTGGTAGAGAGAGTCTTGAAATGCCTGCAACGCATTCAGGACCACAGTCATCTCCAGAATATTGATGTGAGACTGAGCCTCTGAGGGGGACCAGGTACCTCGAACAGTCTTCCATTAGTAATGCCCCCACCGACCCTAAAAGGGAATCCCCATTGGTGAAGGTAGAGAAAATGAATTTCCCGTCTGAAGGTGCAGAGAGTGAGTCCACCATTGGATGTTTGTATACACTGGAAATTCTGATGGGCATTTTCATGGATTGAAACCACTGGACAGAAAGAGTCCACTATAGAACTCTCATGTGCAAACAAGCAAATTGGATGAGCTATATCACAGAAGCCATCACACCTAGAAGTTTCAACACTAACTTTGCTGGAGGAGTCCTGCAAGAAATTACCAGGTAGGCAATCTGAGAACATTTGCTTTGGTCTTTGGAAGGAAGACAGTCTGTAAGGAGGTAACTAGGTGACAACTGATGAAATTGACAGACTAAAATGGGGTTAGCTGGCATTTGGAGAAGTTCACTGTCATACCCAAAAGGGGGGAGCAACTAAAGTGAATAGTCCTTCCTCTGCAACAAAAGATCCTTGGTCAGTGCAGTGAGGAGTCAATTGTCTGGATATGGGAATACTTGGACCCCTCTGAGGCAGAGAAAGGCTGTGACTGCTGCCATGCTCTTGCTGAACACCCGGGTAGGGGGAGACAGTGCTGACACTGAATGGCAGAGCCCTGAATTGGTTGTGATTGACTCTCAGCCTGAAGCGAAGCAACCTCTTGGATTTCCTGTCTTTACATGATAGTAAGCATTCTGAAGGTCTATTGAATACATCCAAAAGTCCTTTCTAGGCAAGGGAAGAATGGACTGAACCATGACCATCTGGAACTTGGTCTTCTTTATGAATTGTTTTACGTGATTGAGGTCCAGAATAGGCCTTAGGTTCCTCTGTCTTCTTTAGAACTGAAAAGAACCTTGAGTAGACCCATATCCTATGTGGTCTGGTGGGGCCTGTTAGATGGCTCTTTTTTCTAGGAGAGACTTGACCTTCTGCTTCAGGGAATTCCAACTGATTAGGTAATACCTGATAAATTCTCGATGTCTGTTTGGGTTTTTCTGTGAAGGGTATTCAGTATCCTCTGGTGACTATCCTCATTAACCCAGAGTACCGTCTCATAGCGCCTCTGTGCTTACATCCGAGCGTGCTATGAGATGCTAGTAATTGCATACTGTTATCCCAGAGTGCCTTCTGCAAGCACTAAATTACTTCCCGGTCCTATTTCAGCCCTATCCTGTGAAAACTAAATTGAAAAAGTAATTGAACTTTGTCAGTTGACTTCTCAACTTAATTTTCACAGTAGAGTAAGCATATGCTTACATGTAATTTTCTCCAGTAAATCGGGACACTTTGTCCGCACTTCACTTGAGCTTCAGAGGAGTTGTTGGTAAGCAGAAGGAACTCTGCACAACACCAGCTATCTGACCCATGCCTTCCCCTCACGATCCTTACACAAGTAAACTAGCCACATTTACCATCACTAATAAATGGGTCAGATGTTTAATTAATAACTGCATATTAACTGCTCCTTCCCCTAAAAGTTGCCTTTTCAGAACAATCGCTCATTGTGTACTGTTTCTATGAGTAACCGGAATCAACGATCGTTCTAAAAGGGAATGTTTTACCATCAAGAGCAGTTAATAAGCATTTAATAAAGAAACATAAGTCCCACTTGCAGTTATTCTCCCATTACATGATTGAGAAGCATTAGATAAAAGAAATTTTATTGTAGTGTAAAGAACAAGTTGCAAGTGTTCTTATCAGCTCACGCAAAGCGAGTAGTAGCACTGTCTGATGGATCTCGGCTATTATTTTTGTGCAGGATTATTACAATAAACTCAGCAGAAAAGCAACAGTCAGTGAAGGCATTATTAATTGGGGAGATTCAATTCAAGCAGGTCTTTGGAAAAAGGTAGTAGAAAAGACCAGTCACCTTCTGTTCATACATGGTTAGTAAGTGATCAGACATGACACCTGGCTCTGCAAGTGTGTATTATTTTCTCAGTATATTGCAGTCTTTAGTGTTCTGCTCTTCGATCTATAAACTGTGAACTTATTTTATAATTTCCAGCTGTTCACAAAATCTTCCCAATATACAAAGTAGCTCAACTGACACAGTTTGAAACAATAAATTGAACTCTTTTTATATACATATAATACAGCTTAATCACATCAGCAATGGAACCTTGAATAAAGACAATAAACATCTTAGTCCTAGTTCCCTAAATGCCCTTTCAGTAATTATCTTTTATTTAGCCCGATATCTAGCTAAAATTCAATAACTGTCCCATTTATGCACAGTTTTTCAGTCCACTGATTTTTGCATTGTCAGTCTTGCTGCTTTAATTTGTCCAGTGAAGAAAGTGCACACAGTATCAGCACACATAATAATTGCAATTACAAACACAATTTTCTATTTCATGTGGGTCAGTTAAATGCTCTGCCATTTGTACTGAAGTGCGTGTCTGTGAGACCGACATGGGTTGCAGTTGCTGGAGCCCTATCAACTCTACTTTTTTCGCCGATAGATGGTAGTGATCGCTGGCAGCAACATTCTAATGATAATAATGAGGAAATCCCATTTAGAGTGTTCCCCCAGCTTCTTGGCTAAATGTAAGTGTCCCAGATGCGATCTGTCGGTGGTGCAGTAGTGCACTGAGTTCCGGTACTGTATTTGCGGTTATAGGTCTAAAGGGCAATTATTTGTCAGAATTGTTCTTGAATTAAACTTTCCAGCAGCTGGTTTTTAAACCCAGCCACCATATAAGGTGGGGAGAAAATCTTAGCATGATGGAAAATACCGTGACATACTGTCTTTTTCGCGTACGTTTTTACTTTTGCAGGCAGTCTTACTAGTGTGTCATTTTAGGTTTTATTTGAGTGAATAAATTATGGCATAAGGTTCACACAAACTGTGTTCTAATGTTTTATTTTTGTTTTTAGCACCATGTTTTTTTCTGGCATGATTTTATTTTAGGTAGTGTTTAGTGGAGACTTTATTAATGTTTTCTTTGCAACACCATATAATTTCCGTGTTAAACGTATGTAAGTAAACATTCTTTAATAGTGATATAACAATATTTGGTGGTTGGGGTGTTGGTAGTTCCAGTTTTAGAACAGAGTGATAATATTGTAATTTGTGTTCTGCCTTGTCTAAATTTTTCTTTTGAGTGGAATGGCTTGGTTGGTGATCTTACCATTTATTTTTGATAGTTAGTTGAGTGTTTTTGAAGTAGTCTAATCAGAAATCAGTTGTATTTGCACTTGGAAGTAGAAAATTATTTCACTATAAAGTCAAAGGAGTGGTACTAATGGCAAAGATGCTAACAAAAAATAGTTACAATTTTTTTTTCTGATTTTGTTGAGCTGTAAAAAGTTGTTTCTGGTTTCTTTTTTTTTTCCAACATCGTCTTGTTTTAGGTAAAGCAGTGCATTTCATGGCAAGAATTTTTTCATAATATTATATAAAAGAACTGTGTTAAAATATTAAAAGTGCTGCTTGCATATGATGCAACTGTCTGATACACTAGTTTCACCTGATGAACATCATGTCATAAAAGATGCTACTTTTCCCTTTATTTGACAAAACAAATTCACTGTTTAATGTTGGGTAGTGCAGTTAGATGTTGGGGCCAGATAATACTGGTTCATATTCAGTACCATTCATATTTTCTGTTGATGCTGCTGTTTTCTCTTGCATGTTAGCCAGCTAATTTAATTTTACTGTTCAGCGTCATGTGTGTGATTTCAATTTTATAAATTCTTAACCCTACATAATTGTATTTGTGATCTTCATGTCACATGTAGAAATGTAAGTTACTGTGCCCTTTGTACTTCAGAGTATGTATACAGGTCTATTTGAACTGTCATGCATGTTTGTTAATTAACCTGATAGGTAGTTGGCCTGATAACCCTTTTCAGGTATGACCGTTGCCATAAGGCACAAAAGATGCAATAACAAGACGTTAAGATGCAAGTGCATTTTAAAACAGTAAAAGAATAGTAGTTTTTAAATAATACTGTGAAAAAATGGACAGTAGAGACGGCAGACAATTACTACATTAATGATCACTACTTTTTAAAAAGTACAAGAAAATAAGTTAAGAAAAAAATAGTTAAACTTTATTAAAACATGTATATATAGTATATGAAAAGAGAAGTGCTATTCAGATTATGAATATAATTCAGATATGAATATATGACAATATTTTATTTGGTTTGGTGTGAGAAGAGGTAGCACATACTTTTTCTCGTTATAACGATATTTTCCATTTGTTAAATTTGTCACTCCCAATTTTAAAATGCATAACAAAGGGGTGTGATTTGATGGTTAGTTATACTCATTTATAATGTATGCTGTATGTATTTCTGTCTTGCCTGCAGAACTCTTTACTAATAGGCCTAAGGTGATAGTAAGGGTGAGTGCCATACAACTCCAGTACAGTTGTTCTAACCTGTACTACATTTACTACTCGCAACATTATGTTATCTGATCTTCAAAGTCCTATCCAAATAATCACAAAAGTTACTTCACTTAGTCACGTAAGTCAACACAGCCACATGCCGACTTGTCAAAACTTGTCTTGTAAAGACGTACAACTAAGGAACCTAGAGTAGCTAACTCCTGACAGATAGGAATACACTAATGTGGTACACTAATGAAGGGGCCATTAGGGAGGAATGTTTAATTTTGGCTGTTGTGCATAATTGCAAGGATTGCTGAAGGGGTTGAAGATGGAAATGTTGCATTCTGCTGCTTGTTCAAAGTAGGACAGACTGTGGAAGGGGTCACTGGGGAGATGTTTCATTTTGGTGCTTGTGCATATTCACACAACATCAGATAAAGAAGGTATGTACTAACCATAATGTTCCATCTGTGTGTTCCATTTTTTTTTATTCTTCCTCAACTACCTACCGTCTGAACCCCCTGATTTTGTCTTCCTGTATGTATATGTATATGTATATGTATATATATATATATATATATATATATATATATATATATATATATATATATATATATATATATACACACATATATATATATATATATATATATATATATATACACACACACACACACACACACACACACACACATATGGGTGCACTTTAGATGATAGAGTTGCTGAAATCTCAAAATGCATATGGTCGAAACCATATGATCGAGTTTCAGAAACTCGAAAATCTGAAGGGTGGGGTTTAAAAACATTGTGGAAGTACCTTAACTGAGGGATTCTGCAGGGGGCAAGCCCCCCTGCACCCCTGCTACTTAAATATACGAACTCCGACATTGTGCTACAGTGGGGAACAGGGAGATATCCCCTTTTCCCCACTGTAGCGTGATCTCAGAGGTAGTATATTTAAGTAGGGGGGTGTGGGGGTGCTGGGAGGCTTGTCCCCTCCAAAAATGCTTGTAAATGTGTTATTGTATTTGTATGTGTTCACTTTTGATGTTCAAGTTTCTGAAACACGATCATATGGTCTCGACCATTTGCATTTCGAGATTTCAGTAACTTGATCATCTGAAGTGAATATATATATATATATATATATATATATATATATATATATATATACACACACACACACACACATATATATATATATATATATATATATATATATATATATATATATATATATATATATATATATGTATACACACACACACACACATATATATATATATATATATACATATGAATATATATGTATGTTCATAATGTACTTACTTTTGGTGAATGTGCATATGTCAACATTGTCTTGAAGCGGTCATTTGGGTCAAATTGGGCCATGTGTATAAACATGCACTAATGAAGATGTTGGTAGGGAAATAAATAATTTGTGTACCAGGGAAGTGCTCGTCCATACATGGTCTGACTGCTGAATTGATTGGTGGGTAAAACAGTTTGTGTCATTTTGCCGCTTATGCTTACACAACAGAGGCAACTGATTCACTGGTTTACTGCAAGGTGCCATGCCATGCTCTCTCAGCTGATCTATTTGTTCGAATATTGTACTACACATATGATGTAACAAGCATAGGTCATCTGTAGCTCAGGTTTCATTGATGGTTATTACATGTTTTTGTTTATGTATCCAGCTTTCAGGAATCCTTTATTATCTGTTAATATGCACATTGAGGAAAAGTGATGATACATACATCTGAAGGAATGTTGGAATGATGGTTAAGAAACAGTGCTGTGTGTTATTGTAACCAGAGGGGTGGTTAAGTGAGAACTTCAATTACTACTTTTTCAACTAATTTGCGTACAGATGAACCAGGTAAGCTTGACATTTCTGCATATAGTCAGTAGTTGTCTGAGTGAGGTAAAGGTTATTTCTTGCTGACTACTACCAGCATGCAGCTGTCATACATTGTTGGCCATTTTTCCTGGCTTTGTCAGTCCTGTGCAGAAAGTAGGTGGTAAGAGGAGGGGCTCAGTAATATCCAAGTGTTATACTATTTCTACTGAATTATAATGAATACCTACTCAACAGGTTATGTGCGGCAGTTTTCACCTATGTCTGAGCATGCATTACTTTCAAGTGATGAAATGCAGCTCACTAGCCCATTAACAATAAATGCAGTTCCACTAGCAGGTAAAACTCTCAGCAGCTGTCACTGTTGAATAGAGGTCGTTATCACATTGATCAATGCAAAAGCCAGATTTGTGTTTTTGTCTACGTGGAGTCATTTCAAGCCACCCCCCACCACCTTTTCTATAATTTTTACAATCTGACTGATACACAGTGAAGTCCATTGTGGTTATATGGTTTCTAGAGGAGACCTTGCTTTTTCCCTTTACTTGTACCCATTCAGCAGTATGTTGGCTACACCAAGAATGTGTATATTTACAATGATATGTGTCTACACGGTAAAAGAACTGTGTCTGAATGCTGTACAGATGTACGGATATCAGTTTGTTTAGGACTCAGGTTATGGAAATTATGATTTTTTTCATATTTCTGTAAACAACTTTGCAAGGGAACATGTCAGTGTGCCAAATAATACCTCATTTTGAAGACAGTGTTAATCCTTACAACATGGTAAAAGAACTGGGTATGTATGTTGTACACATGTATGGATATCAAAGTTTATTTCGGGCTTAGGTTATGGAAATTATGATTTTTTTTCATATTTTGGTAAATAACTTTGCAATGGAACATGGCAGTGTGCCAAGTAATACCTAATTTTGAAGACAGTGTTACCCCTTACCACATGGTAAAAGAACGGTATCTGTATGTTGTACACATGTACAGATATCAAAGTTTGTTTCAGACTTAGGTTATGGAAATTATGATTTTTTTTTCATATATTGGTAAATAACTTTGCAAGGGAGCATCTGAATACCTCGTTTTGAAGTTACCTTACAACATGGTAAAAGAACCATCTCTGTGCACTGTACACATGTACAGATATCACAGTTTGTTTAGTCTTGGAGGATTATGAAAATTATACATTTCCAATACTTCTCATTATTATGCCTATGCCTTTGCAAGGGAACATGGTGATGACACAAATGATGCATCATTTTGAAGCTGACATTGAGACACACAACTTGTACACTGATATGTAGCCTCTGTCTGTTACAGGTGATGAGATATTATGCATTGTTTATTTATCAATTATGAGAAATATTATATTAATCATATTTCTGTGAATATCTCCCTAAATTAGCATCACACAGTAAGGGTCAAGGTATCATTTTAAAACTGATATACAAACAAATAAAATACAAATTGTTTGGGTCTACATGGTACATTGACCAAAATATTGTGCTTTGCTTTTCCAAAAAGGTAAAAAATATGCACAATATCAGCATTCCTAGTCAAATATTTAATAATGACTTTGATACACACAATCAACATTTACACTGTTACAAAGGTCAGTGTCTGAGCAACAACTTTTACATTTACATTTTTACTCTAGCTCTTATAGTTAAAGTGTTATGAACATTTGTTTTCTGTATGGTATTACAAATGGATTTTCTGAAAATGAACTCAGGCTGCACTGTTGTTCCTATGGTGGAATTAAGCAGGCAACTTTTTCTGAGCTGCTCCGGACTGAATGAGTTAACAACCAGATGTCTGAAGTGATGGCCTGCCAGGTAGATAGGTGTAAGGAAATGCAGTTGGGCAACCTCTCAGGACCACTGGAAGGGTTTGTCTGAGAGAGGACCTTGAAATCCTTGACACATACATATATGCTTACATCTTAGCCTACTACAAAATGGCAGTCAGGCTCGCATGTGCTTAGTATTTATTCATTTGTGCAAGCCCTTGGATAGCTTCTTAAAGGTACATACACATACACTGATCTACACTAACTAAAGGAAACTCTTCTCTGGCTGAGAGTACCCTTTCAGAGCTCTTGAAGGCTGAACCTGAGATCGGATTTGGAATGGCCATCCAACAAATAGGAGGCAAAAATGCCACCCCTGATGCATCTTGAATCAACCCCGAAGCCTATCTCAGAGCTGAACTATCGTGAGGCGAAACACCCAAAGGAAGAGATGGTGCTGATAACTTTGAAACCAATCTTTCCTTGCGGTCCTCAACTTTGATGCTTTGGCTCAGAGTCTTGTCTTGCTCCAACATTGAGAGAAGGGGGCCACTGACGGTGTCAAAGCTGGATGAGCTGTCAGCACCAAAGGAGTAACCTCGAACAGTCAAATCCAAGAAATGCTGACCAGAAGATGGGTTCTGCAGCGGAACTTCAGAAGGAGGGGAAAGAGTGGTTGAAACACATCTTGGATCCATCCTGGGGGATAGTCAGGATCAACACAAACTGATCTACTGTCTCGAGAATTTTTGCATCATTCTGTCTACTTCAGCCTCGGTAAGACTCCTTGAAGACCTAGCTGACATGGAGGATGGCACCAAAAAGCTCTCAAGTGTTTGGATTTGTGTGTAATATCGGTGAGTGCAAGCAAGGAGATGAGCAGATCTGTGAGGTTGTCAGATCCAATACTTCAGGAATTTTTTCTGCCAGATAAGAGAGACTTAACACGTTGTGCGAATGTTTCTTTGCCCTTTCCTGGGAATTGTACCAAGTTTTCTATTGTTCTCTGGGTTTTTCCCTTTCTCCTTTTCTTTTCCTTTCTCTTTCTCCCGTTCCTTCCGTTTTTCTGATACCTTTGCAGGGTAAGAGGGTTTCGACTGTTGAGGAGACAGCAATCCTTTTGAAACTATCTTGTCCTTATAACTTTGCAAGGGTTAACTGACAAATTGTTTGCATTTGTCACAATCTGACAAATGTTCGGGTCCCAAACAAAAAAAAAGCACTAGTAATGTTGATTCTGAGGTGGAATTTTGTGCCTGAACTGATCGCATTTTTGAAAACTTTTATCTGACATAATGAAAGGATACACACACGCACAATCCACACTATGAAAAATAGCACATTGTAAAATTCACCTTAAAGTTATTATAACTAATGCTGTACACCAAAAATGTTATGTTAACCAGTACAGAATAGTATCCTAAGAAATCTATGTAAGTAACTTGTAAGCCAAAGCGCAAGGCCAAGACACATGCCCTAAAGTCTACATGCTATTTATCTAATACAATAACACTAACTATAAGAATACTAAAGGTGAAGGTTACTGTACATCTAATACAAGGGTAAGGGAGAACAACTGCAGAAAAACATTGCTACTTACAGTAGAAAGCTATACAGGTGATTAGAGCCCCAGAAAAAAATGATACATTGTTGCAGGAGGCAAATGAGATCTGAGAGGAAGGTGGTGAAGGATTATGAGTAGGGCTGCAGTCAGAGCCCCGGGGATCCATGTGTTTGGAGGTGCTGATTCCAAAGGTTGAACATGAAAATGGACACCACTAGATCTATATTCTACCCCTACTGAGAATAACTGGGATAGATTCCCTTTGAAGCAGTTCTTTTTAGACTGCGGTACAGTGGGGAATGGAGAATTTACCCTTTTCCCCACTGTAGTGTGATCTCAGAGTTGGTATATATAATTTGCAGGGCTGTGTGGGGGGTGCAGGGGAGCTTGCCCCTCTGCAAAAACATAGATTTTTTTTTTTATTTCAAGTTTTTGGAAACTCGATCATAAGATCTCGGCAATATGAATTTCGAGTTTCCAAAAACTCAGTGAAGTAATATAAACCCATTACAAGTACAACTAATCTTACTGTTAACCTGCCTTATGACTCACTAAACCTGTGTGTAATTTCTGCCTCTAGAATAAAACATCTCCTACTGCAATTAAAGCCCACTTCTCTTACACCTGACTTAACTACCTTTAGATATATTCATACCTCTTCAGAATCTATAGCATATCCAGCTGCTATTCTCATCAACAGATCTATCACTGACCTCTGAGTTTCTTTGCTATTGAAAAAAAAATCCTACATCATACAAATTCACAAAGGTCTAACTCACAATGATCAGTCAAACTACAGACTAACTGACATTATCACTTATCAAAAAACTTGAAAAAAGCATACGTGAACAATTAATGCATCATCTCTCAAGAATCAATCTGTCAACCACTCAACATGGCTTTCATCCAGGTTACAGCAATGAAACTGCTTTACTTTTTTTCATAAATACCACTGACTACAATAAAGACAATGGCCTACCCACTACTGCCATGCAACTAGATCTTGCTAAGGCTTTCGACACTGTATCCCACCTCACTCCTCCTTGATGAAAGATGATCAAAAATGGACATCTGCAAAAATATTATAACTTTGTTCAAAAGCTAATTATCAAATTGTAAACAAGCTGTCAGATGGGCCAATACATACTGAATTCTTGGAAGTTAAAATAAGAAGTTATGTACTCACCATAACGTTCCATCTGAGTAGGTACTTCATTTGTGTGCAACCTGTGGGTATCGAATCCGACCTCGGATCCGAGCCGGCAGCTTTACTAGCTAAAAGATCCGAGCTCCTAGCTCCTTCCCTTTACCCATAATCCCCCGCTACATGCTGCCTTTCCTCAGATCGAGTTTGCTTAATCCAACAACTAATACCCTCGACAGAGAACCAAATAAAGTCTGAACTCATGAAAAAATCACAATCATGATCAGGAATCATGATAATGGTTAGGGGGCATGGAGGGGGGGGTTGGTTGCAGACAAATGAAGTACCTACTCAGATGGAACGTTATGGTGAGTACATAACTTCTTAATCTGAAGTAGTTACTTCATTTGCTCTGCAACCTGTGGGACAGAGTCCCCAGCTACCTAAAACCTTGGGCGGCCTTTAAGGAAGGATATTCCGAAGCACCGCGGAGCCAAAGGAAGCCCTACTCCTGGATATCATATCCAATTTATAATGAGAAATGAATGTATGGGAAGAGGACCAAGTAGCTGCTGAACATATGTCGTCCAGAGGAACCCTGGACCAGAAGGCTGCTGATGTGGCTATGGATCGGTTGAGTGGGCATGGACTCCGACAGAAGCAGGTTTACCAGAGGATACATACGCATGAATGATGCACTGTGAAATCCAATTTGCTAAGGTAACTTTGGTAATAGCTCTACCCATAGCAGATTTGGCAAAGGACACAAACAACTGATCAGCCTTGCGAGTATCCTTCGTACTGTGCAAGTAAAAACGTAGTTGTCTATGTACATCCAACTTGTGTAATTTGTATTCCCCTTTGTTCTGAAAGTTGGGAAAGAACACTGGTAAATTAATCGACTGATTAATATTTGACTCTGAAGCCACCTTCGGTAAGAAGGAAGGGTTAGTCCTGAGAGACACTCTATCCTTATGAAAAATCAGATAAGGGGGGTTTCATGCAAAGGGCTTGAAGTTCCGAAACTCTCCTGGCTGAAGTAATAGCAACTAGAAAGGCTGTTTTCCATGATAAGAACTTTAATGGAACTGAGGTGGCAGGCTCAAAAGGTGGGCTCGTCAATGCTTGTAAAACCAGAGTTAAGTCCCATGGGGGGACCGCAGTTTTAACTGGTGGTTTCAATAGAGAAATGCCTTTCAAGAAGGTTTTGCATATCTTTGCAGAAGCTAAAGATCCCAGTCCATCTCCCACATGAAAATGGGAAATGGCTGCCAGTTGTACTTTAACTGTAGATGCACTAGCTCCTTGATGGAAAATGTGTGACAGAAAATCAAGAACCGTCGGAATAGGGACAGTAAAGGGATCTAAGCCCTTGTCCTTAGCCCAGATAGAAAAATGCTTCCATTTACTGCTGTAAACTTTTCTGGTAGCAGGCCTGTGAGCCACTACCAGAATGGCCTTCACTGGTGATGAGATGCCGGGAGTCCTTGCCATCAGTGGAACTGGATCAACCAAGCCGCAAGCTTGAGGTTTACCAGGTTCGGAAGTTGCAATCCCGCAGGATGCGAAATCAGATCCGGAATTGGATCTTAGATCCATGGAGGAACTACAGTGTGAGACCGCAGATATGGGAACCAGATCTGGGGAGGCCAGAATGGAGCTATGAGGATAATTCTGCTCCCCAACCGATGTGCTTTCTGAATGAACTTCGTCATAAGAGGAAGGGGGGGATAAGTATAGAGGAGACCGGGTGGCCAAGCATGAACCAGAGCGTCTCTGGGGCTCTCCCCTGGTGGGGGAAGTATCGCGAAAAACTCGCTGCACTTTGTGTTTGACAGAGAAGCGAAAAGATCGCAGCAAGGTAGACCCCATTTGAGGAAGATCTGTTTCGCAACTGATGGTTTGAGAGACCACTCGTACGGTGTGAGGATCACACGACTCAGTTTGTTCGCCTGAATGTTGGACCGACCCGGAATGTGCGTTGCTACCAGAAAGCAGTTGGTGGATAACGCCCACTCCCAAACTCTCATAGCCTCTCGACAAAGGGGATAAGATCTGGTTCCTCCCTGTTTGTTTATGTACCAGACTACTGCCATGTTGTCTGTTTGAACCGCAATAGTCCCTAGAGGAAGAAGGCCGTGGACAGCTTGCAACGCCAGAAGCACCGCCCTCATCTCTAGGACATTGATATGCAAAGCAGTCTCTAAGGGGGTCCACGTGCCTTGGACGGTTCTGCCCGAAAAATGCCCCCCCACCCACCAGAGGCGAGAAGCATCCGTGGTCAACGTGGCTTGGGGTGGGGGCATTACGAAGGGTCTCCCTTCTCGCAGCTCCCGTGAGCGAAGCCACCAGAGGAGGGAGTCCCTGCAAGCCCTGCTCAGTGGAATAGGGGTGTTCAACGGATGTAGCAACAGAGACCATTGGGCTTGAAGGGTCCATTGCAGAATCCTCATTCGTAGACATGCGTGTAGACAAAGACCGATTGCCTCCACTATAGACCCTAGTGCTCTCAGAGTAACCCTGCTGAAGGAGCCGGGTTCTGAAGGAGGGCTAATACCTGAGAAGACAAACTGTTCACCCTGTCCAGAGTTAGTAGGGCTCGAGAGAGGCGAGTGTCCAATTTGGCCCCTATAAATTCCAGAACCTGCACAGGATGAAGAAAGGACTTTTGAAGGTTTACCGAAATGCCCAAACTCTGGGCAAGAGTTAGAGCATAATCCCTGGCAACACACAGTTGATGCCTGCTCGAGGCAGTAAGGAGCCAGTCGTCCAGGTATGAAAAGACCTGAATGCCCTGGAGTTTCAGGTGGGCTGCAACCACTGCCATGACTTTGGTGAACACCCTGGTGGCTGAGGTGAGGCCGAATGGAAGAATCCTGAATTGATAATGACTGGCTCCCAGCCGGAAGCGGAGAAACCTCCTGGATCGTCTGTCCATCAAAATGTGGTAGTATGCATCCTTGAGGTCTATCGAGCACATCCAGTCTTT
The DNA here is from genome assembly GCF_019279795.1 of Protopterus annectens. Taxonomy (NCBI): domain Eukaryota; kingdom Metazoa; phylum Chordata; order Ceratodontiformes; family Protopteridae; genus Protopterus; species Protopterus annectens. The sequence continues at coordinate 1,912,094,014 of NC_056731.1, forward strand.
CTCCCGAAGGAGGGGGAGAATTGATTGAAGAGTGACCATCCAGAATTTCTCTTTGGGAATGAACAGGTTCAGGGAAGAGAGATCTAGAATAGGTCTTAAGTCCCCCGTCTTTTTTGGCACCAAAAAGAACCTGGAGTAATAGCCCAATCCGAACTGGTCTGGGGGGACATGCTGGATGGGTCTTTTTTCTAGCAGCTTCGAAATTTCTGGAACTGCCACCTCCCTTTGATCGGGTGGGACATCGGGGAGGTGCTTCATGGAGGGGGGAAGATTTAGGAAGGGGATGGAATAACCTCTAGAATATGATTTGGAGCACCCATCGATCCGTCGTGATGGACTCCCAATTTAGTAGGTGCTCCGACAAACGTCCCCCGACTACCTCCAGAGAGGGACAGTCGGGTAAGCCCTCAGGGCTGTTGCGCGGGTCTGTCCGAGAACGGTTCTCTAGACCCGAAATTACACGGATCCCCTCTGCCTCTGGGCCGGCGTCCACCTTGTCCTCCTCTGCCTCTGAAGGACGAGGGGTCCGAAGCTGGGCAAGACTGCTGAGACTTCTGGAACCACATCTTCTTTTGTCCCCTCTGATTCCTCGAAAAGGATCGTTGGGGATTAGAGAAGCGGACTCCGACGGCAGACAGCATCTTCCTGTCCTTCTCGCTTTTGGACCAGCATCTCGTGTACGGTCTTGCCAAAGAGCGAAGAACCGTCAAAGGGAGCATTTGCGAAGGACGCTTTAAAAGGTTCCGCAAAATCGCAAAGGCGGAGCCAGGCATGACGCCGCAAGATGACCCTAGCTCCGCTAGCTTTAGCAGCTCCCTCCGTAGCATGGGAGAGTAGCCGCATAGACGTGTTCGAGATAGACTTCAGAGTGGCCATATGAGTCGAGAAAGTCTTCTGATCCTCGACTGTCATGGACTCCGGGGGAGCTGCAGCGTATTCCTTTATTAGGTCTCGCTGTAGCCTGATGTGTGCCATGTAGTTCAGCGCCCTTACAGAGAAGGTGGCTGAAGCAAACATCTGCTTCCCAATGCCTGAGATTCCTTATCCGGAGGGTGGACCGAGGAACTCTCCTGCACGAGTTCCTTCTTCGTGGCAGCCACCACCAACATGGCATCCACAGGTGAACCCTTAGACCAGGCCTGCCTATCAGAGGGAGGGCTAAGAATTTTGTCTGGCCATCTTGGAATTGGCTCCACGGTGTCAAGCTCCTTCCACGCCCTGGCAGCAATTAAGTTTACCTGGGGGTCGGCCGGATGGGACACCCAGGAGGTAGACATGCCTGCCTCAAACGCCTCCAGAAACACGGACTCGTCCGAGGAAGGTTTTTGGGCAGACCACCCCACTCTAATTCACAACATTTCCATGATGTCTCCAAAGGAGGCATCCTCAGGGGCTGACCTTGGGGAACCTTCCCCTTCATCCAAATCCGTGTCTGTTGTGAGGGACTCAAGGGAGTCCAGGTGCCTCCTTTTACACTTCCGTTTGCGAGGGACCTCTTCGGTGGAACTATCCGAGGAGGGCTCACCTATGGGGTCCTGTTCCTCTAAGGGAACTAACTGGAGGGTTTGAGCAGGCTGTCCCAGTGGTCGGATGATGGAGGATAGACCCAAATGCATAGGGGGGGGTGGGAGGATCCGATGCTCGGACCGGGGATCTGGAAGACCTCAACAGAACCCTCTCCACTACCTCAAAAGCCGAGGGCGAGCCGCTTTCCCCCAGGCTCCGAAAGCAGTCTCCTCGGCTCTGAAGCAGGGATTGGTGTCGGAGCCGAAGCGGTCAGATCCGAGAGGGAAGTGTGCTCCGACCTGAAGAGCGCTGAAGACACACCATCCCCTACGGATCTGATTCTCGGCTCTCGGCCCCGAGAGCTAGGATGTGACATGCTCGAGGGTACAGTCTTGGAATTGGCTCCACGGTGTCAGGCTCCTTCCACACCCTGGTAGCAATTAAGTCTACCAGGGGGTCGGCCGGATGGGACACCCAGGAGGTAGACATGCCTGCCTCAAACGCCTCCAGAAACACGGACTCGTCCGAGGAAGGTTTTTGGGCAGATCACCCCCCTCTAATTCGCCACATTTCCATGATGTCTCCAAAGGAGACATCCTCAGGGGCTGACCTTGGGGAACCTTCCCCTTCATCCAAATCCGTGTCTGTTGTGAGGGACTCAGGGGAGTCCAGGTGCCTCCTTTTACACTTCCATTTGCGAGGGACCTCTTCGGTGGAACTATCCGAGGAGGGCTCACCTACGGGGTCCTGTTCCTCTAAGGGAACTAACTGGAGGGTTTGAGCAGGCTGTCCCAGTGGTCGGATGATGGAGGATAGACCCAAATGCATAGAGGGGGTGGGAGGATCCGATGGCCGGACCGGGGATCTGGAAGACCTCGACAGAACCCTCTCCACTACCTCAAAAGCCGAGGGCGAGCCGCTTTCCCCAGGCTCCGAAAGCAGTCTCCTCGGCTCCGAAGCAGGGATCGGTGTCGGAGCCGAAGCGGTCGGATCCGAGAGGAAAGTGTGCTCCAACCTGAAGGGCGCTGAAGACACACCAACCCCTACGGATCTGATTCTCGGCTCTCGGCCCCGAGAGCTAGGATCTGACATGCTCGAGGGTACAGTCGGCGTCGAAGCTATAGGCGCCGACAAATCCCCGGCTCCGAAAGGGGCCGGATCCGATGACTCCAAAACCCGAAAATGGGTTGGAGAAGGAGTGATCGGAGCAAAAAGGGGGACTGCACTCCCCCCTTGAGGGGGGGAGGCAGGAGCACCCCCATCTGCATCTGAGTCTGCAGAAATTGACGCATCATCCGATCCATGTCTGCGTCGGTCAGGCTTCTCGTAGACCTAGAAGATGTCATCGAGATGCGCCGGGAGGGCCGCCTCGATGACCTCGAGGGAGACCGGTACTCCTCCTCTGGCTCCGGCAAGAAACTAGGCGAACGGAACCGGGAGGGAGAGGATCCAGAGGCCCTCGTGGAGGGACTAGAGACTTTAGATGGCGGGGCTGAGGGATGAGTCTCAGCCCGCCTTTTATGACTCTTGTGCTTCTCCCTATCTTTTTCCTTATGCCTCTTCTCTCTTGAAGAGGCAGACGAGGCCCCTGAGCTCTGTGCAGCAGAGGGAGGTTGAGTCACAGGCAGAGTCGGGGGACCTAAATGTACGGGGGCTGCGGTAGCAGCCTGTGCCTTAGAGAGAGAGGAAGAAGAAGAGTCCTGCGGTAACAAGCCTGCCAGGATCAACTTGTTCTTCCTATCCCTGATGGCCCAGGGGTTAAACGCTGCACATATCTGGCAGCTAGTGGATAAGTGGGCCACCCCCAGACACAAAATGCACTGAGTGTGGCCATCAGCCGGGGAAAGCTTATGGCCACACTCAGTGCAGTTAGAAAAGACGGCTTTGGGCCCTTCAGCCATCACACTAACACACCCAGACACTAAGGGGAGGGACAAAATCGACGACTATAAACTAAAAATACCACAAAAAAATAAAACTACGACTATAATTCGACAAATAGGGACTAAACCACGCACACACTAACAAAAAATTAAACTTTTTGTCTAACTTTTAACAAGATTAACTGAAAAGATCTCACCCAGCCTAAAGAGCTCTTCACTAGTAGCTTCTTTCAGCCGCGGCAAACTCGATCTGGGAAAGGCAGCATGTAGTGGGGGATTATGGGTAAAGGGGAGGAGCTAGGAGCTCGGATCTTTTAGCTAGTAAAGCTTCACTGAAGCAAACCTGAATGAGTGCAGCTTACAGGCAAGTAATAAACAAAGAAAAAGCTTGCGATCATGCTGAGCAGTGACGTCACATCACTAAGCTGAGAGGACGCCCACAAGGTGATGAAATGAACTGAAGAGCTGGAGAAATCCATGGTTGCTGCATGGGGGCCCTTGTTTACATGGAGATAATTGGGGGCTCCTCACGGCTGTGGGTTTGGCGGGTGCCTAATGCTTGCTATGCTCACAAAAATATTGCAAAACCAGAGAACAACTAGCCTTGAGTGGATGCTGTTTATGTTGCTGGCACCAAGTAGAAACCCTTTCCCATTTGCTACTATATGATTTTCCAGTACCAGCCTTTCTTGACTCCATTAGTACCTCCTGTATGTCCTCAGTAAAGAGATGCCTAAAAGGAATTAAGACCCATTTATCCAAGTAGTCAACTGAAGTCAAATGATGATGGGGTGTATTGACCACCCCTGTTCTTGTGTCAGTAGCTCCAGTCTGTGAGAAAGCTTGTGGTAATTGCCCCGGGCCATTTTCAAATGAAGGGAGAACCACTCTTGTCTGGGCCAGAACAGTCACCACAATGATCTTGGGGGATTCCTTCTGAATGTTCATTAGTACCCTCAATATTAGTGGAAAGGGCAGAAAAGTATACTGGAACATTCCTGTCAAAGGAAGAGAAAAAGGCATCTGTCTTCCAGGCCTTCTTGCATGGAGTCCTAGAACAGAATCTTGCCAGTTGATTGTTTAGACAGGAGGCAAAGAGGTCTAACTTGAGAAACTCCCCACAGATGGATTAAATCTTGAAAGACCACCCCTGATATAGTTTCCATTTGTGAGGTTCTGCTCTGATCCTGCTCAGCTTGGCTACCACACAGTTTTGCTCTGACGGAATGTTGGATGCCTGTAGAGTGAGAATATACTGTGAAGCTATATCCCAAGCTAACATGGCTAGTCTGCAAAGGGGGTATGACCTACTTCCCCCTGCTTACCGATGTACCACATGACTATGTTATTGTCTGTAACAACTTAAAGAGACCCAGTGACCAAAGATGACTCCAAGAGTTGAGTGCATTGATAAGAGCAAACATTTATTTTATATTTATGTGCTTGCATCTGTCCTCGGCATCCCATGCACCCTGCACATTTATATCCTCTGAAACTGTTCCCCAAGCAAAGTCCAAGGTGTCTGTGGTGACTGACTGCTTTGGAACAGTGAGCGATAAAGGCAGACCCAGATGTAAAGCTATCTGCTGTCTGCACCAAATGATTTCTCTTCTAACAAATCCCAGCACTGAGATTGTAAAAGAAAAGGTGTTGGTGCTGGGACCAAGAGACTTCAGATATCACTATATCTTTCTCATGTGAAGTCCTGCAAGAGGTATCATGATAATAAAAAACACAAAATCGAACACCCTGATGTATTTCCAGACAGTGACCGAAGTTTGAATGGAAAATGTTAGAAACTGAGGTGTCAAGGTGATGTCTCAGGAACACATCCTATGTGAAGGAGTCAAGAAAAACTTTTGAATGCTCTCTTGGAATCCTAGCTTGTGTAAGAGATCTCTCACTCAACAGAGAGAGAGATTTCTGACACTTTGCAAAAATAAGCAAGTCATCTAAATATGGAAATATGTGGATACTCTGTAGCCTACAACAAAGTATAACTGGAGCTAGACACTTTGTGAACACTCTTGGTGCAGTAGATAGTCCAACGGGTAAGGCAAAGAACTGATAATGTTATCTAGACACATAAAATCCTTAAGAAATGTCCGAAGTCTGGATGAATAGAGATGTGATGATAAGCATCTTTTAAGTCTAGTGTTCACCAGGAAACTTGAAAGAGGAAGAAGAGGCAACAGACTGCAAACTGATATCATTTTGAATTTGGGCACTATTGCAAACAGACTTAGGAAAGAAAGATCCAGAACTGGTCTCCAAGCATTTTTTTTCTTTAGCTCTAAGAACATCCTTGAATAAAAACCCTTTCCCTACTCCTTGGGACAGCATGCGATGAAGAGCTATTGGAAACAAAACAGTCTGATCTGGAGGATGAGGGATGACCTGCTGAAAAGGAGGAATTTCCTCCCACTGCCATCTGTAACCTTGATGAATGAACTTCAGAACCCATTTGTCTGAAACAATCTGTTGCCAAAGAGAAAAATGGAGATTCAGAGTTTCTGGAAGAAGAAAGGGCCCACGGTAGGATGGGGTCACAAGGTCTCTTGAATAGTCATTCAAACTCGCTGGACTGTCCCTGGTTTTGTAGGGCTTCTTTTAGGAACTCCCTTGCCATTTCTTCTTAAATGTCTGTTTACTTTATTTTATCGATACTGTTTATTCTGTTTTTTGCCAAAATTGGATGAAGAGTTACAGAATCCCTTAGAAAATTTGGAAAAGGAGGGCTGAAAAAATATTGGAGATTCCAATGATCAGCGTACCCTTTTTATCACACAATCACCTCTGCAGCAGAGGGGCTAAAATGAAATCTCTATCCAAAGGAGAATTTAAAATATAATTTTAACATCATTTGTGAGGTTCTGAGAATGCAACAATGCTAACTTCCACAAAAGAGTACCAGTGACCATAGCCCTGGAAGAAGCATCAACTGAGTCCTACACACACTATAAACAATGAATAGTGACCTCTGCAATAGAAGAAATTAACTTATTTAAAGCAGATTTTTCCTCAGAAGAAGAAACTGCAGATAAAACATTCCTCACACTTTCACAATTAGTCAGAACAAACTTTGACATATGAGCATGAAAATTCAAAATTCTGAACATCAAAGTTGCAGAAGTATACACTATACAATTTTTCCCATACTTATTAAAAAGAAGTTATGTCTTACCATAATGTTCCATTTGTATTGTTGATCCTCGTTCAGTCATTACGCATGGGGTATCGGTTCCGAGCTCGGAACCAAACTGGCCATTTTCCAAGCTCGCGTCAGCTCTCGAGCTAAACTTTTAGCCATAATCCCCCTCTCCCTGTTACCTCAGATTGAGTTTGCAAGTTAAAGAAGGTAGAGGCTACCTCTGGTCAAATAACCTAAGAGAACTGGATGGTGAGATCCACTAGAAACCACAGGAGGGGGAAGGAGGGAGGGTCGTAATGACTGAACGAGGATCAGCAATACAGATGGAACGTTATGGTAAGACATAACTTCTTTATCTGATATTGCTAATCCTTGTTCATTCTTTACGCATGGGACAGAGTCCCCAGCTACCTCTATTCCTGGGAGGCTCTCATGGAAGGACATTCCTGAGCACCATATAACCGAAAGATGCTCTTCCCCTGGAGGCCAAATCCAATTTGTAATGATTGATGAAGGTATGAGACGTAGCCCAAGTTGCAGCTGCACAGATGTCATGTAAAGAAGCTCTGGCATGGAAGGTAGCAGAAGTTGTCACCGACCTTGTTGAATGAGCTTTCATGGTGGTAGGCAACGAGATATTACATTGTGTGTAAATAAAGGTCACATAGTCCTTCAACCATCTAGCTAATGTGACCTTAGCAACAGCAGATCCTAATCTAGATCCAGAAAAGGCCAAAAATAACTGGTCAGATTTACAAAAGGGTTTAGTCCTGTTTAAGTAAAAATGGATTTGCCTGTGTATATCCAGGGTATGTAGGCAATACTCTCCTCTGTTTGAATGGTTGGGAAAGAAAACTGGCAATTCAAAGGCTTGATTAATGGACATTTCAGAGTTTAGGCAGAAATGACGGATTAGTTCTCAGAGACACTCTATCTCTATGAAAACTTATGGTCTCTTGATACATAAAGCTTGAAGTTCAGAAATATGTCTGGCAGAAGTAATAGCGACCAAAAACAAGGTTTTCCATGACAAATACTTGAGGTCGCAAGAAGAGGCTGGTTCGAAAGGTGCCATTGTCAGAGCTTGTAGAACTAATGATAAATCCCATGGTTGAATAAGTTCTCTAAAAGGTGGCTTCAGATGATTCACACCTTTAATGAAGGTTTTGCACAATTTATGGGGCATAAGAGAGGAATCTTGGACACCCTCATGAAAATTAGAAATTGCAGCCAAATGAACTCTAATGGTAGAGGCCGATAGACCCTACTGAAACAGGTTGGCCAGATAATCTAGTATTATCAACACTGATGCTGAAAAGGGGTCTACCTGTTTATCTTTCAGCCAACAGGTAAATCTTTTCCACTTGCTCAGATAAGTAATTCTAGTGGAAGACTTATGAGAAGCAATGAGAATATCACGTACTGGTAAAGAAAGATCACTCTGCCTGGCAATCAAGGGAATTGGAGTAGCCAAGCCGTTAGCTTCAGGCTGGGATGAATCAGGTTCTGTGGGTGTGAGATCAACTCCGAGATTAGATGGAGAATCCATGGTCGATCTAGTAGGTGAAACCAAAGGAATGGGAACCAAATCTGTCGGGGCCAATATGGTGCTATGAGGATTACCTTGCTCTTCAATCGCTGGGCTTTCTTCAGAAACTGGGGAATGAGAGGAAAGGGTAGAAATGCGTAGAGAAGACTCGAGGGCCAATCGTGGACTAGAGCATCCCTGGGTGACTGTCCCGGAGGGGGAATCAGGGCAAAGTAGCTGCTGCATTTGTAGTTGGTCGGGGATGCAAAGAGGTCGCAGCAAGGACGGCCCTAGCGATGGAAGATCTCTGTCGCTAACAAGGGATTCAGGGACCACTCGTGAGGTTGAAGAATTAACCTGCTGAGTCTGTCTGCTATCACGCTGGAACTCCCGGGAATGTGTGTTGCTAGAAGAAAATGGTTGGTAGCAATCACCCATTGCCATATCCTCATGGCCTCTCGACAAAGGGGGTAAGATTTGGTTCCACCTTGCTTGTTGATGTACCAAACCACCGTTATGTTGTCTGATTGAATCGCAATTGTCCCAGATGGCAGCAGGGGATGGAATGCTTGCAACGCCAGAAGCACTGCCCTCAGCTCTAGAACATTTCTATGCAGATGGGCCTCCAGTTGGGACCAAGTGCCTTGGACTGTCTGTCCCTGACATAGCCGCCCTACCCTATCAGGGAGGCATCAGTGGTCACTGTAGCCTTGGGTTGCTTGGGGGAGAAGGGGCAAGACCATTGTGAGAGATTGTGCGTCATCCACCAATTTAAATCCTGTTTGCATCTGTGGGTTACTCGAATCATGGCTGAAAGAGGATGCTGAAAAGGATACCATTGGGTGAGCAGTAGTCATTGTAGAAGCCTCATGCGAGACCTGGCCAGGGGAACAATGGTGATGGAGGCTGCCATGGAACCCAACAGCTGTAGAACCGAGTGAGCCGTGGATTTTTCCTTTGAAAGGATTGGAATTAGTTGTTGCTTTATCGTTAAAATGATGTGCTCTGGAATAGCAGCTCTGCAGTTTTTTTTGTGTCCAAGATAACCCCTATGAATTCTGTCAGCTGAGATGGGGTGAGATTGGATTTCTGCCAGTTTATGGTTATGCCTAGCCTTTGAGCAGTGAGGATAGAGTATGTCAGGGCTTTTTCCAGTAGATGTCTGGTGGGGGCGGAAATGAGACAGTCGTCTAGGTATGGAAACACCTGGAATCCTTGAAGTCGCAAGTGAGCTGTAAGGACTGCCATGCACTTTGTGAACACTTTGGGGGCTGTAGAGAGTCCGGAAGGCAGTACTCTGAACTGGTAGTGACTGGCTCTCGCACGGAAGGGCAGAAATCTTTATGACCTGTTCAACTTTATGTGGTAGTGCGCATCTTGAAGATCTATAGAGCACATCCAATCGTCTTTTTCCAAAAGCGAGAGGATAGACTGTATAGTGATCATCTGGAATTTTTGTACTCTCACAAACTTGTTCAATACACTGAGATCCAAAATTGGTCTCCAGTCCCCGGTTTTCTTTGGCACTAAAAATAGTCTTGAGTAGAATCCAGATCCTATCTGGTCTGGAGGGACTATTTGGATGACTCTTTTTCTTAGCAGCTTTTCTATCTCTAGTGCTGCTGCTTCTCTTTGACTGGGTGGAACGTCAGGAAGATTTTTTGAAGGGATGGGACAAAGATCGAAGGGGATATGATAACCTTTGGTTATGATCCTTTGTACCCAGGAATCGTTGGTGCCAGGCAGAAGGGTACAAGGAGAAACGTCCCTCAACCACCTCCAGAGGAAAGGAGTTGGGCCGCTCTTCAGGAGCGCTGGTAGGATTGACCAGGGAAAGAATCCCTGGAACCATGGTTACGCGGTCCCCCTCTGCCCCGAAAGGAGCGTCTTCCCTGTGAGTTTCCCCCTCTGCCTCTGGGGGAGAACTCGGCCTGTGTGTCACGGAAAGGACCCTGAGATATATTGAACCATATCTTCCCACTCTTTTGATTTCGGGAGAAAGCACGTGGAGGGGAAGAATAACAGACACCTACGGCAGAAAGGGTCTTACCGTCCTGTTCACATCTGGCCAGTGTGCTTTTAACTTTGGGCCCAAACAACGAGGAGGGCTCAATGGGAGCATTAAGAAAGGAAGACTTAAAAGGTTCCGCGAAGTTGCACAAGCGCATCCAGGCGTGTCATCTCAAGACCGCAGCTGAACCCGCCACTCTAGCTGCTCCTTCTGATGCGTGAGATATCAATCGCATAGAGGAGTTAGATATAGACTCAATGGTTGCCAGCTGAGAGGCCACTTTGACACTGACCTCATCAGACACTGCACCAACCAAGGTTTCAGAGAGCTCAGAAACCAGATCCCTCTGAAGCCTGGTAAAATGTGCCATATAATTCAGGGACCTGATAGCAAAGGTCGCTGAAGCAAAGGTGCACTTCCCTATTCTGTCCAGGGCCCGGGCCTCCCTGTTAGGCGGATGGACCAGTCTGGCTTTCTTCTTCTTCTGCCAGATCCTTTTTTGTTGCGGCCAACACCACCAAAGCATCTACAGGAAGACCATTGGACCAATGGGGATCCAAAGCAGGAGTGGACAAGATCTTATCTGGCCTCCGGGGAATAGCTTCAACAGTATCAGGGGCCTTCCAAGCACACTGCACGATGAACTTGACAAGTTCATCGGCAGGTGGAGTAACCCAGGGGGTAGGGGGCCAGGCGCGAAAGGCCTGCAGGAACACAGATTCCTCCGGGGTCGGATTAGAGGACTGCCAGTCACCTCTCTGTTTCAGGATTTCGAAGATATCGCCAAAGGATACCTCAGAGGGTGACCGAGGGGATCCTTCCCCCTCATCAAAATCTGTGTCTTCGGTGAGGGACTCCTCTGTGGAGTCCATGTGCTTCCTCTTACACAAACTTTTCCGGTTGACCTCCTCAGCGGGAGAAGCTGGGGAAGACAACGGAAAGGAGGATTCCTGAGGGAATATGTCCTGAGGCCCTTGCACCCGGTGTCCGCTAGGTGCGACTTGTGAAACCAGTGTACCAGAGGAGGGCGGAGGTATAGACAGTCCGGTATCGCCAGCAGCAGCGAAAGCCTTCTCCATCAGTTGGAAGGCTGGTCCACCCAGAGAGGAGTGTATGTCTAGGACAGGGGGCACTCCTCCCCCTAAGTGGCTCAGCCTGCCGACCCGGAGTCCCTGGATGGCTGTGAAGCAGCAAGCTATGCGTGTCACAGCTGACATCCTGGGTCGTAGCAAAACTTTCCTGCCACGAAGGCAACTGTGGTACCTTAGTGAGATCCATAAAGGGAACCGCAGAAGGGGAAGACTGTACTATATACCCATGGATTTCAAAGGCAATGAAGGAGGAGAATAAGAAGGTGTCTTTGGAGATGGGTGATCACCTCTCAAGGAAGGATAGTTCCTGAGGGGTGGAATACATCTGGTCAAGAATGCCTGGTCCAAGACGCAACACATCATGTTCGGAAAGGCTTCTAGTGGACCTCACAGAGACTGAGAGAGAAACAGGCCTGTCCACAAAAGAGGCAGACTCAGTGCCCATCTCATCTGACTGCACAGAGGACAACAGTGCTGAGAAAGACTGGACTACTCTAGTCTGCACCGAAGAAGTCATCTGTGCCGATGTCATTGTCTGCACCGACACAGGGATTGGTGCCGAAGTGGTTGTCGGTGCCGAATATGGAACCGACAAAACTGGAGTCAACAATAAATCCTTGGTTCCGAGGAAGATCGCTGAGCCGGGGCAGTCAAGGTCTGTGCCGACTGAACGGTCAGTGCTGATACAGTGGTAATGGTCTGAACCGAGGAGTCCCTCGGTGCCGATATGTAGAAGGCTGCAGGAGAGGATGGAGCCGAAATCACTAATGGAGCCGAAGGCCTGGGCACCAAAAGCAATGGGGCTGACAGAGTTCCGGAGCTGAAATTTTAGCCTTTTTAGGTTTTGGTTGGTGAGAGTCCCCAGCCGGGGATGAAGGCAAGGATTTAGACTTAGTAGAAACATCCATTTTCTTATGGGCTTTAGGAGGGGGTTGAGACCTCTGACCCAGAAATATCCTCTGAAAAGGGAGATTTTAGAAGTCCCTTAAGTATCAGCTTGTTTTTCCTTTCTAACAAAGTTCTATTAGAAAAGTTCTCACAAATAGTACAAGGTGGTTCAACAGATAAATGGGAAGCTCACAAACAATAAACACATAAAGAGTGTGCATCAGAAGTAGGCAGTTTGTGTCCACAATCAGAACACCACTTAAACCCCGGACTACCTTTTTTATCTGCCATATTAACTAATAGAAAAGAACCAACAATGGTACAAGAGAGTACCCGAAGGTATGAAAGAGAAAGGGAAAAAGATTAACAACGATGATAAAGAGAAAATTACCTCATGGTAAAAAAAGTAAGTAAAGGACAGAAAAAACCTGAGGAAATTATGAACGTTAGATGCGATAGGGCAAGAGACAATAAAATATCAACTTTTCTGACAGAAAAGTAATTTGTAAAGCAATTAAACAACAAATGACTGTACTTAGCTCAAGAGAAGTAGCTTGACACGACCAGATGGCAATGTGGTAAACTAAATCTGAGATAACAGGGAGAGGGGGGGTTGTGGGTAAGAGTTTAGCTCGAGAGTTTGATGCTGACGCGAGCTTGGACAATGGCCGGCTCAGTTTCGAGCTTGGAACCAATACCCCATGCGTAAGAAATGAATGAGGATTAACATCAGATTAATTTTTCCATCCTTATCAGAAAGTGTAGGCTTGAAATTAAGTGGGATGAAATCAAGCTATAGCTGTTGGGTCAGGTTTGGGAATAGTGTAAAAAAATTAAAAGATTAAGGAACTTTATAAATCTTATCTGCCTTTTTAAGAGCAGCTGGCTGACTTATCAGGAAAATTGTAGGCAGTAACACACACACACTCTAAAGCAGTCAAGAAAGAAGGAATAGGTATAGGTTCTGGAAAATACTTCTGTAACAACTCATAGTATTTTCCGAGAAACTGAGAAACCTTAGTGTTCTCCCACTGAAAACACTGGCAATTCTAGCAATAGTCTCACAGAAAGAGAACCCATCACAGGGAGAATCAGAAACTGAGATCTCTTCTGAGTCTGAATCAGAAATCTGAGGAGGAGACCCTGTATCTGTCCCTTCATCTTCCTGTTCAGACTCAGAACCTTGAATATCTTCATAAAAAGAGGTGTTCGTCTTTCTTTAACCAGAAACTAATTTACAAGGAGGATCAATAGCCTGAATTAAACCCTGAGCGAGACCCAGTAAACTACTCCTGTCTAAGGAAATTTGAAGAGGAGTAGGAATATGCTTAGTTTTGTTTCTTTTTGACAGGAAAATGGGGCCAACTTTATTACTAATGGCAGCAGCAGCAGCTTTCCCGGGATGGGCACAGTATTCTGACACAGCAGGGAAGCCTTCCCTGTTCCCTCTCCCAGTCTTTCCCACTGAGAGGACCCCAACAGCTGCATAGTACATGGCTAACACCTGCACCATGGTGGCTGTACATGCTGCAACAGATGGATCCAGGGTAAAAGATGAGTGAGCTGAGGTGCAACAAATGACCACCCACCTGTAGATGAGGCAAATTATTAGCCTGCTTTCATGGCATGGACTGTTTGCTTAACTTTTTCTATTTTTGGCTGTAAGAAGGACCGACATGGGACTGATAGCTGGTTCCGTGGCATGCCAAAAATGGTGCCTTTTCCTGGGAAAGACAAGCAGCAAATGTCGGTAAAAAGTCTTTCAAAGTCATTTTCCTCACAGAAAAACACAGTAAAAGGCACTTTGAAACACTTTGCCTGTCCCAAAAAAGAAAAATAAATATAATTTCTACACAGAAAAAAATGTTTTTATTAACTTTATACAACTTTTACATGGACAGGAAAAAAGATCTCTCCCATTTAAAAGTATGATACAGTCTTGTGACAGTCCAATAAAACACAATATTCCTAACTTTAAAACAATTTTCCTGAAGAGGAAAGTGATAAAACACAAACAATATTTAGAAAATGGAAGATTTTTCTCCAAAGGGAACTTATCTGCCCAGCAGAAGAACAGCATCAAGCCGACTGTTGATCCTCAAAAGCCTTATAGGACCCTTTTCTTTGGTGGTACTAAAGCTTTAAAGGGCTTGGCACCCAAACTTGTCTTTTAGTCAGCTTAGCTGAAGCTGCCTGATAGTTTGGGTGCATGGAAGGTGCTCTGAAGTTTTGGAAGCTGTCTGGCTGTTATACCCTTTCAGAATATAACCCATATAGGTAAGGCTATTGCAGCAGTGATCAATGTGATGAACATTATTGATGTTACTTTTTCTCCATCAGGAGGTCATTAACCACTCTAATGAGGATCATTTCCACCTTGTGACTAGATCTAAACACAGACATATGATGATGCCAGATGAGAGTACAAATGTGCATAGACTACTTTCTTGACCAACTTACTGAAAAAGGAAGGTTCAAGACTCAGTGATGATTCTCCAAAATGCTCATAACCAAAGATAAACCATCTTGAGGACTGAGATGACTAAGGCTATTTTAATATAGATGGAAAAACCCCAGCCCTCAATGAGGAGCATGTAATTAAGAGAATAACTGGACCTAGCAAATTGAGGCATGCACTTAACAGCATTGCAGGGCCAGGATCCGATGTACAATAAGTCAGGTGCTTAAGTGAAATAGCATTCATAAACTTATCATAATCAATATAATCAAACTCTACCTAACATAAAGCTGAACTACCCAACCCAGTGATTGGCTGTGCTCAACAAATATATTCTGGGGAAATGAGTGCCTTATCTTGTCAATTATACCTGTACAACACTGTGTAGCTCCCTCACAATCCTCCGAGGACAAACAAAAGAAAAAAAAAACTCTCACTCTCTAGGTAGCCAGGCACATGCTGTTAACTTGCTGAACACCCACAAAGGCATAGCTTGTGTGTCCAGAACAATTTAGACCTTAGGAAGGTGCTTTTGCCTCCATCTACACTTCATCCTCTGGCAGAAACATATAACCACCACCACTAATGCTCAAACCATGGTTCTTGTTGATGGCGAACCTATGACATGAGTGTCAAAGGTGACATGCCACAATGTTTTAGGTGACACACCAGCATTCACCAACACCCGAGTTACCAAGGAAACTGAACGAACAAAAATATAAGAAATATGAGACCCTGCACCACCCACAGCTTAAAATGGATTCTCGCTATCCGTATCAGCACATCATCTGTCATCATGGCAGCCGCACAGTTCAGCTGACGTCTAACCGTTGCACCGGAAGGTCATTTTCAAATTGCAAGTGCAATATCTACAACTGTAGACTCCAAATGAGTGTATTTGTTTGAAATCAGCTTTTGCATTCGTTACTGTGTGAAGTGTACTGAATTATTTTGTGCCAGGACCCAGTTCAACAACACTGCTGCAGAGGTAAGGAAGTATTAACCTCAAAGACTATTTCCCTATACTGTCTCGAGAGTCGGTAGAGGGCAGTGCTAACATCGTTTTCTCTTTGTGGTTACACTTCTGCCAAGGGCATGTAGTGTGCATTTCTAAGCATATGTTGTTTTACATTCCTCTCAACAGTCCTGCTTAATCCCTCCTAAAACTGGTGACTTTTTACACTTGACAACAATTAGATTTACAAACTTATTTTACTTCAGAAAATGTATATTAATTCACATTCATTTTATTATGTACTCCAGCTTAATGATTATTTATGGATTTATTTTATTTTTTTGTAATTTATTTGAATTGTGATATATTTGTCAGTACAAGAAAGAGAAAAGTGAAAGTTAGCTTGGCAATGGTTGCTGTTTCACTTGGATTTCCTGTCTGCACTGAAATTGACATAATTTTGGTGACTGTTCATATTAAGACACATGAGGATGCATACTAGCAAGTCCTGCCCCCAATGTGATGACAGCAGACATTGTAATTATAATTTCATACCTCTTACTTTTCCGAAAATGAATTTTTGTGATAAACAAGTTGTTTTTAACAGGAAGAGCGTTTAAAATTCTAGAGAGTTTAATGTCCATCAAGGGCTTTGCATCCCCAACTCAGTAGGACTACAAAGCAGTGGAACTTAAAATTGTGTACAGCAGGGAGTGCAGGGGAACAGTAGACACCTTGCTGGGTGTATGTAATAATTTACATTCTGATGGGGTCCAGCTGCAAATGTATGAGGCACTTTGCATAAAAAAAGCAAAGCCCTCTTATAAATGAGTAGGACTTCTGGGGGGGTGGAAAAACATATGCCCACATCAGACAAGGTCTTTCTGTCTTTCTCACTTCGTGCTAATGTGATTCATACTTTGGGACCAAAAAGTGCAGATTTGCCGACAGGCACTTTGACGAAGGAAGATTTAAAGGGGGTCTGCGAAATCACGCAAACGCATCCAAGCATGGCATCTCATGACAATGCTTGATGCGGCAGCTCGAGCTGCCCCCTCGGTAGTGTGAGATATCAAACGCATTGAGGAGTTCGAGACAGATTCAAGGGTAGCTAGCTGCGAGGTGACAGTGTCACGCACCTCATTAGGCAGTATCCCTGCCAAAGGGGAAGACATTTCAGAGGTTAGGTCTATTTGGAGGCGAGTGAAGTGTGCCAGATAGTTCAGCAACCGAATGGCAAAGGTCTTTGAAGCATAGGCCTGCTTCCCTAGTCTGTCCATGGCCCGAGACTCCCTGTTTGGAAGATGGACAGTGGAACTATCTTCTGCCATTTCCATCTTGGTGGCCGCCGCCATGACCATGGAATCAACCGTCAACTGTTTGGACCAGTTGGGCTGGTCTTCAGGGGTGGAGAGAATTTTGTCCGGCCTCCGGGGGACAGGTTCTACGTTGTCCGGGGCCTTCCAGGCATGCTGCATGATCAGCTTAATAAGCTCTTCCACAGGTTGGGTCACCCAGAAAGTAGATGGCCGGGCATGGAAGGCCTGCAAGAACACCGATTCCACAGAAGGGTTAGAGGACTTCCAGTCTCCCCGCTGCTTGAGGATTTTGAGAATGTCTCCAAATGAGACTTTGTCTGGGGGGGAGACTGTGGGGACTCTTCCCCCTCATCACAATCAGTGTCCTCAGTGATAGATTCCTCAGGGGAATCAAGGTGCTTCCTCTTGCACCATTTCTTCCGGGGTGGTTCCCCAGTGGGATCTTCTGAGGAGGACTCTGGAGAAAGGGTTCCCTTCAAAGGGAGGTCTTGCAGCTCCCTTGCCAGGGATCCCGAAGTAGGGGGTTGGGGCAGCTGCATGCTAGAGTGGGTTTCTGGTGCCAATGTCATTGATGCTGACTGCGAGCCTGCAGAGGTAAGAAACATCTCCATCACCTGGAAAACAGGTCCGCCAGAGCAGAGATGGGAGCCCGGAACAGAGAAGGACAACCTCGGAAACGGGGTCACACCCCACCCTGAGGAGCTCACCTCCAGGTGAGGAGCTCCGAGAGGACTGGAAGCTGTCGGAGCAGTGGACATAGACGGCACCAGCGAAGGTACCAAGGTGCTGATAGTCCAAACACTGCTCCGAGAGTGCACTGGCTCCAACAGAGCCAATGCAGCAAGGGTGGTCAGTGCCAACAGGGAAAACACCACAGTCGGGTCCAAGACAGTATGCACCAGGGTGGACATCGGTACCAAGATCTCTGTGGCCTGGGTAGAGGCTGAAGGAGGATAAACAGGAGAATATGCTGTGAAGGATTCCAAGCCAAAGGGGACAGAAGGTCTAGCTAGAGTGGGCAATCCCCTAGCTGTCAGAAGCTGGTCCACAACCCGCACTACATCTAGTTCAGAAAGACTCCTGGTGGATCTAAAGACTCCTGGTGGATCTAAAGGAGGCTGCTGAAGGAGAATCAGGTCTTTCAAGAAAGGGGCTAAACCGATGCCCCAAAAAAGGGTCGTACATTGGAGAGTATCTGGTTCTTGGAAGATACTCAACTTTAGGAACCGAGGTTATAGTCTGTGGAGCAGAAGAAGCTATCGGCACCATGGCCGGGGGTGGTGCCGAAGCAGGTATGGTCATGAAAGCCAGTGTCAGAACCAAGGACGGCACCAAAGCTGATGGTGCTGAGGCTGGAACTGAAATAGGAGTTAACATCAGAGACGGCAACAACGGCACCAAAGCTGATGGTGCTGAGGCTGGAACTGAAATAGGAGTTAACATCAGAGACGGCAACAAGGAAGAAGGCACAGGGCCTGCTGCTGAAGAGGTCTGCGCCAAGGGCGCTGGAGAAGCATGGAGCTGACTTGGCTCTGTAACTGATGGAGATGCAGGAACTGAGTGACTCTGTTTTTCCTTGTGTTTCTTGGTCATAGGAGGTGGTGAGACCTCCAACGCAGATAGAGCCTCCGAAAAAGGCATTTTGATTAAACCTTCCAGAATTAGCTTGTTTTTGCACTCTGCTAGAGTGCAATTGCTAAAACTAGAACAAATATCACAATCAGCATTTAGATGGTCCACGCCCAAACAGTAAACGCATCGAGCATGGCCATCCGAGTTGGGCATCTTACACCCACACTTGTCACACTGTTTAAACCCCAACTTAACTTTGTCTGACAAAGTACAGGCAACAAAGGGCTATCCTAAAGGAAACAACTATAACAAGGGAAAGAAAAGGAGAGCATACCAATGATGGTATTTAAAAATACCACAAGTGGTAAAGGAAGGCCTACCAAAGGAAGGAGAGAGGGACAGTACCAACGATGGTAGAGATTTAACTACCAAAGGTAAAGGGTAGGAAATAGAAGCAGGTTATAGGCGGTAGTAAGAAAAGGCTAAACTGACTAAAAAACGACAGTTTAAAGAGAAACTACACAAAAAAAATCACAAATTTCCACTTAGCTTTGAGAGAGATGGCTAGACACGTCTGACGAGGAATGTGGCAAACGAGATCTGGAGAGACTATGAGAGGGGCATTATGGGTAGGTCTTAGCTGAGAGTTTTTGGCTGGAGCGAGCTTGGAAATGGCCTCTGTCGGTTCCGAGGATGGAACTGAAGTCCTAACAGTAAGGAATGAATAAAGATTTACAACATCAGATTTAGATTTACAAACTTATTTTACTTCAGAAAATGTATATTAATTCATGTTCATTTTATTCTGTACTCCAGCTTAATGATTATTTATGGATTTATTTTATTTTTTGCAATTTATTTGAATTGTGATGTATTTGTCAGTACAAGAAAGAGAAAAGTGAAAGTTAGCTTGGCAATGGTTGCTGTTTCACTTGGATTTCCTGTCTGCACTGAAACTGACATAATTTTGGTGACTTTTCATATTAGGACACATGAAGATGCATACTAGCAAGTCCTGCCCCCAATGTGATGACAGCAGACATTGTAATTATAATTTCATACCTCTTACTTTTCCCAAAATGAATTTTTGTGATAAACAAGTTGTTTTTAACAGGAAGAGCGATTAAAAATCTAGAGAGTTTAATGTCCATCAAGGGCTTTGCATCCCCAACTCAGTAGGACTACAAAGCAGTGGAACTTAAAACTGTGCACAGCAGGGAGTGCAGGGTAACAGTAGACACCTTGCTGGGTGTGTGTAATAAATTTACATTCTGATGGGGTCCAGTTGCAAATGTATGAGGCGCTCTGCATAAAAAAAGCAAAGCCCTCTATAAATGAGCAAACAGAGTTATCTGGCAATATACCTGTGGAGGAAAAAAAGTTCTTTTAACATTCGTCCTCCCAGGTTAAAGTTAAAGCAAAAACAGACCTTGACCCATATAATTTATGGCAAAGAACTTTATGAAATTAACATAAAAATAGTACCATTTATTGAATGTAAATGTGATACCGTATGCATATAAGAATTGTAGTGTTTGTAATTCCTCTAAAGATGTGATGAATGACGAAACATCAGGAGCAATGGATTTTAAAATTCTGTGAGCTCTTAAAAATTATAGAAGCTGTAAATTTTTATTTCTTTAATGTTCTAGCCCTGTTACAGTGGAACCTCAAATTAAAAAATCCCGACTGAGTGATAAAGGAAGTGTTTGAAACTTTCAATATGCATGGACTGAGAAATATGGCATTACTAACAGAAACGGCAAAGCAATGCATCTATTATGTCATGAAACAGTTGTAAGCAGAAGATGGAATGTAAAAAGACAATTTGAAACAAAACACCCCAGCTTGCAATGAGTGTCAATCAAATAACTTCCTTAAATTTTTAACAGGCCCTATGAATTTAACATCAGCAAGTTTCAGCATTGCTCACTCCATAGCTCAGCATGGAAAAGACCTCAGTGAAGGAGAATTTAGTAAATAAACTCTTCTAAAATGTGCACCTTTTTTGGTTTCAAGATATGCAAAATAAAGATGCTATTATTAAGCGTATTTCTGATTTACCATTCAGCAGAAATACCATTAAAGAGTGATGACAATGATGTCTGATGTACAACATGAAAAGGAGACTTAAATAATTGTAAATATTTTTTGATTTGTCTTGTCAGAACTATTGATGTTACCTCAACGGCTCAGCTGGCATCATTGTTAGATTTTCCAGTGGTCAGACAATGAGAGAATAGCTGGTAAAGCTAGAAACAGTACCAATAAGTACATTAGGGAATGAAATATGCAACATTGTTCTAAATATATTCCATGACCGAAGCACTGATATGTCTAAAGTTGTGCCTGTGATGATGGGCATCCAATATGGTGGAAAAAAAAGTCAGATTTGTGAAACTGTTTATGGAAGCTACTGTGCTAAGTGGATACTTGTGCTGTTTCATTGCATTATCCACCAGGAAGCTGTGTGTGCTAAGGCAGGATTCACAGAACTACATGATGTAATGACAGCTGTAACAAAAATAGTGAATCTAATAGCTGCTCGACCACTTCACAAGCGAGAATTTTCTGCACTATTGCATGAAGTTGAATCAACTTACAGTGGACTGCTAATGCACAAAGATGTGAAGTGGCAGAGACGAGGAAAGTCCTTGAAAGATTTGTGGAGTGCTATGAAGAAATTGTTATTTATTGAGAACAAAAATTTGGAGCAGTTTCCTCAGCTCAGTGATTATACAAGGGTCAGCACATGGATTTTTTTTACTGACCTCTTGATTCATATGAATGAACTGAAAGTAAAGTTACAAGGTTTTGGCAAAAATACTGACATGTTTGGAACCATAAAAGCCTTTGAAACTAAACTTCAAATAAATTTTTAAACGAGATGTGGGGACTAAAACTTAAGTATTTTCCTTGACTAAAAAATATTTTTAGGAGGTCACTTGGATGTGCAAAATGAAATGGAGCCCTTGCATATAAAGTACCAGCACATTTTAAATTCAATAACTGATCAGTTTTGGTGGAAGATTTAATCAATTCAGAAGTTTAGAACAGACAATTAAAATAATTAAGTATCCAGATGTAGTAGTCTACAGTACTATAGAATTAAATGATTTCCATTGGCTACAAATTAAAGGATTATAGCTGCAGTTAGCAGAGTTCCAGACTAACATCTGGACTCAAGTGTTTGTCGACCTGAGGTCTAAATCTGAGGATCTGGAAAGAAATCACCTGCAGAATGAAGAATGCCACCATGAGCAAGAACTTTTGAATGCTTGGAACTGAATACTGGAAACCTTTAGCACCCTTAAAATTCTAGCATTGGCTTTACTCACATTTTTTTCCTCTACACTCTTTTGTAGGACCTTATTCTCAGCATTAAACAAACATGTCCTCCCCGTGGTTGGGTGGGCGTTCGAAAGACATGCATAAATGGGTGTGCCTTCGTTGAAGGTTGAATGTCGAGCTGGCACCTTGACGTTCGTGAAAATCTACTGCCAATCATTAGTGGACCGGAGTTCCGCTGTGGCGACCCCTAACCGGGAAAAGCTGAAAGACAACAGCAAAATGGACAAAAGAAACCAACTGACAGATGAAGCTGGTGTTGCTTGCTTGGGCTTGAAGTGCACAAAGTACCTACCTTCAAATTCAGACTTATCGATTAATTAAAACTCGGCAACAAAAAGTCATTAATTTATGTTAAATCAAATGCAATTCATTCCATATTTTTTTTCTGTTCAATTCAAAATTACTATTACAAGTATGGTAATTTGTTAGTGAACTATTTTAAGCCCAATTATCAGTGCACATATCATTTTCTCTCTAGCTAAGTTACTGATTTTTCTTTTACTTTTATAATATATAGCACCACACATAACTGGGCTGTATTTTTTGAAATAAATAAATAGTAAAAAATTGTTTCTCTTTTGATTGGGGGGGGGGGCACACGCCAGCAGAGTCATATTAGGGCACTTTCTGAATGTCTGACATGCTGATCGCAAAAGGTTCGCCATCACTGCTCTAGAATGTACACAAACTGAGGCGACCAGTTCCAGTGCAATGATGAAGGCATTACTGTAGACAATTAGAAGGAAGAGTCAGTGCAAAAGTAGAGTTTTTATTCTGAGATGGTGCTGATAAACTGTAGCAGTATCAAATTTATAACAGTTGTGAAGATGCTGCCTGTCCTTAGGAGCTTTATATATACTGTTCGCTATGTCTGGTGCAGCTGGCTTCGATTTTACTGCTGATTACTAACTTTTATGCATTTATTTGTCTTTTGTTAACTTTTATAACATTTGTAAAGTATTACATAGATGAGAAACAGCATTTTCTTTCTAAAATACTCATCATCAGGGACACAATTTTCCATTTCTGGAGAAAATAATACAAATCCCAGAATCTGAACTCTAAGAACCAGAAAAACATGTCATTTCATGGTATGTGTCAATTCGCTTTAGAAAACTCACTAACTCATCATAAAGCACAACTATGTAAATAAACTAAAGTTATGGACTTACCATAAAGCTAGATCCAGGTTGTCTTGCTTTTGTCCTGTTCAACCTTTGGGTTAGCAGATACAACCTCAGTGACTTTTAGAAGCTTTGGATTCAGGGCTCTGACACCTTCTATACCCATAATTCCCTTTGTTCCCAAATTACCTTAGATTGAGTTTGCATCCTTCTGAAACAGAGACATTACCTGACAATCTGGTATACACAGATTTACCTACAAGATGAAGTAGGAAAGATGGCAGCAGAATAATGAACAGCATTTACCAGGCTGACAAGGTCCCTGATCAGGTCCACCGGTTCTACAGGAGTGAACAGGCAGCAATTTAGGTTTAGGGATAGAGGGAGAGCTGTTGAACCAGATGAAAACAAGACAACACAGATCTAGCATTATAGTAAAGTGCATAACTTTTGTATTCTGTGTTGTCTGTTTTCTTCTGATTCAACCTTTGGGACAGATTCCCAAGCTACCAAAACACTTGGGTGGAATCAAAGAGGGATATTCCTGAAAACAGTGGAACCAAAGGATGCATGGGATCTGGACTGTACATCCAGCTTACAGTGAGACATAAAGGCGTGAACAGTACACTAAGTAGCTGCAGCACAAATCTAGTCAATAGGAATTTGGCACATAAGGCAGTAGAAGAATCTATTGCCCTTATAGAATTAACCTTTTATTTGTTAGGCAAAAAAAGTCCCAGCTTTTTGTACACAAATGATATACAGTCAGAAAATCACCTAGATATTGTGACGTTTTATACCCTTTGACAAATTTTAGTCCACTGCAAACATGATACTTATAGGACATACACACAGCATAAGCAAACAGACTAGGCAAATGCACTTGCCTTTGTCGAGCAGCTCTTGTCCACTAGTTCTCCATGTGTGTGTGATATGTGTTTTTGTTTAAGTACACATACTCAGATACATGTCCTCAATTTGCCACGCATACATCTCAGCCCCCAAGGGTGGCATTAGACCCATCCCTGAAACCCAAACCAGGCAAGGACGTCTCTCATTCACTAATGCTTGGGTAAAAGTGTGGCTTGCTAAAAGACAATCTCCTCTGAAAAGAGGAAACCCTTCTAAATCACTCTGAGAAGGGAAAATTGATGATCATGATGAGGGAGAGACAAACAAGGATTTTAAAGCAGTAGAAAAAGTAAAGATAATAGGTTTACAGGTTCAGCTGTCACATTTCCAAGCTACTGATTTTCTTAAGAGTATACAGTTAGGTCAGTCTTCACAGCAGTGACTAGGGATATTTATGGTTTTATTCATCACAATACAGTACATGAAACAGTGTTTCAGTACTCACTTTTAAGGCGTTTAAGGATAATTTTTGTATGAATACTGATATCTGAGGAAATTAAAACATGCAGTTTGTTTGACAGGTACATCTACAAGAATATAAAAAAAACTTAACATAGATAAAAATAAGGAAAAGATGGTTTCCTGCAAGAACAGTGAAAGAATGAAAAAGCATACCTAAAGAAGTAAGACTGGCAACCTAATCTTGAAATGTTTAAAACAAAGCTAGACAGTGATGTGGTTCGCAGGATGTATACATAATTAATGTGGGGTATATGAGGTTTATTCATTAATTCTGGATCCTGACATTTACATTGCTAAGTTATGTAACAGTCAATAGCTACACTACAATGCCTTAGAAATGGGTAAATTATGCTGCAGAACTCAGCAGATTGTACTGCAGAAGTATAACTGCCTTACTTGAGAAAGTAAAATAAACTGATTTACAGAACGGTAGGCTCTAGAAAGAAAGGGGAGAAATATTAAAGTCATAGTTGAGGCAACTCATTAAATCAGCTTTATTTCCTACTGTTCTGAATTCCCCTCAACAGAAATAATATAACTTGACACTAAATCCATTTGTTAAATGCAACAGTGCAAGCAAATCTTACCTTGTTGTGCCAGTTCCTCTCCCCATATTTTTCTTTCAGCTTTCAAACCATCAATTACAGATTCCTGGGCAGTCAGTTGTGAAATAAATCTTGATTTTTCACGCTTCAGTAACTCAATTTGAATAGTTTTTTGTCTGTCCTCTTCTGCAATGGCTTCAAGAGATCTTATTCGACTCTTAAGGCAAATACATAACACATTACTAAAGGACATTAAAATGTTTATACTTTGCCAGTCTGTGACTCCAAATAATTCTCTGCAGTACTGCCAAGTTTATGAATATATTTTACAGACACAGATACTGTCAAATGCAGAATTAACTTCCAGTCTTTTGTTTTGTGACAACACGACAATCAATTTTCATATAAAAAGGATGGAAGCAAACACTATGTTACTCATGAAATACACATACTTATAAAATATATACTGAAAGCAATTCTCAACTTTGCAGTCTTTAATGCTTTGATTTTTGAAACCTACCTAGTTTATTAAGGAGTTGAAAGGTCAATAAATAACAAAGCTATATAGTTTTGCTGCAAAAAGACTAGTACAAGATCTTTATTCACATATATAATATTATTATTTATTTATTGACATTTGTTGATCGGGAAAGTTCGACTGCGTCAGAAACCCATTTTCAGTGGAGGCCTGGGGAGAAAAGCTCCAAAACAAACATATCAGAAAATTGAATACATTTATATATATTATAGTATATACATCAATAATACATAGAATATACACATATTACAGCATTGCACAGATGATATTAAATGTTACTAAGCAAAGGAATAATAACAATACTAATAGGTCTGCCTACACGTTTCCTGAACATCCTTATGGTGGAAG
This sequence comes from Protopterus annectens, assembly GCF_019279795.1. Taxonomy (NCBI): domain Eukaryota; kingdom Metazoa; phylum Chordata; order Ceratodontiformes; family Protopteridae; genus Protopterus; species Protopterus annectens. The sequence goes on from NC_056731.1 coordinate 1,912,119,656, forward strand.
CCATATTCTAGAAGGTATGACATGCAACTAACTTACCCAAAATGGAATGAAGTACAGAGAAGTGCTATGGACTTTTTAACAAGGATGGGGGCTAGTGGTGGAATTTCAATGGAACTTGGAAGGTAGAAACCCCTACTGTCAACAAATAGATGTTCTTCATATTAATCGCTGCTGCAGTAGCCTAACCTATATCGGTTGTATCATGCATAAGATATAACAGCTGGGCAGCTTCATGCACTCAAAACATTAGTCAGCTCAAGCTGAGCAGACCAAAAAGACATGTTTTGGACACCAAGCCTTTCTGAGCTTTCCTGCTGCAGAAGAGAGTACTCCTTTGTGGATTTTCGAGCCTCAATGGTCAGCTTGATATGCTCCATTTCTGGGCAGATAAGCTCCTTTTGGGGAAAAAACCTTCCCCATATTTTTAATGTTTACATTTACTTTTCTGTGTGAGAAAGTGCTTTTTAAGCTAAGAATGTGTTTTTATTGACAGTCACTCGAGATTGCTGTATGTTTAAACAGAAGCATACTTTTTGTGTTTGTCATTTTAAATTATGATTTAAACATTTGAAACTTTTTTTTAGAGAAACTGTGTTTACATTATTTTTCTGGGATGGCAAAGTGCATTAGAGTGCTTTTTACTGTTTTTTTTTTGGGAAAACTGACTTTATATTACTTTTGAAGTTTTACCAGCTTATGCTGTTTAGCTTCCCTGGGAAAGAAGCACCATTTTTGGCTTGACCATAGAACAGTCTATCGGTTCCACTGTCACTCCTTCCAGCCACAAAAAGAAAAAGTTAACTGAACAGCCTTTGCCACCACAGCAGGTTAACAATTTGCCTCAAACACAGATGGTGACTCTGCTCTGGCCAAAGTTGGTTCATCAGACCACTCATCTTTTCCCCCGGATTACTCTATTGTTGTCTGTGATGTCCCCACTCTGGGTCAGTAATCAAGGAGCCTCAATCCTCACCACTGACACTGGAGAGGGATCTTCACTTGCAACAAAAATGGATACACTCAGTATTTCCAGATGCAGCTCTCTCCCTTAAAAGCACACATGGCACACACTCAGTCCGGGGTCTGGGTTTCTCTGTCTCCCTCCAAGTCCCCAATCAGACTTCCCACTGGCACAGCTGTAGGAGTGAGTCCTCAACCAAGTGTTCAAGCCAAGTCTTCCAGCAGTCTCTCTGTGAAACCAGTGCTTCATGTCCCTGCTCCAAGTAACCGACTCACACACACTTTGAGATTTGATTTTCATACACATACCTGGGAAAGGCTTGCACAGATTTACTAGCCCTTCCCCTTCAGTCCAGACTATAAGGTAGTTACACTGCCACCAGACACCCCAAAGCCAGATACTTTAAGGCTCTTACAAGGGTACCAAATTATACTGAGTGAAATTAATATTAATACAAATGATAGTGTCTGGCAAATGCAGTAAGGCTTACAGGAGTAGCCATAATGCCACCAAACAGACATAACTCCTCTCAAAGTTTAAAATATTCCCTAAAGGACCAGCCACACTGAAAAGTTTAAATGTATTTAATAATAAACAATAAAAGAACATGAAAATACTAAATAGCTATTAACAGTAAACACCAGAGTTTCAAATCACAGGAAATATTAAAATAACACAGACAGATTCACACCAATACAGAAAAACAATACTTAATGTCACTATATTTTCCTGACTGATCAAAAGAATTGCTATTCCCTTGTCACTTATTAGAGCAAGGCAAGATGTAGTAGGTGAGGGGTCCTTCCTTGTCAGGTTCTAAGAGCATAGTGCCCTAACACTTCAGTCTCACCTAGTATTAAACATTATTTTAAGCGATGGATTACAGAATGGCATCACATACATCTGGTCGTCTGAATTCTGGTTCCCATACTTTACCTCCTTGACTAGAAGTTGTCAGGATTTGGTATAATTGTGTCAATAATACACACACACACACACACACACACACACACACACACACACACACACACACACACACAACCTTGCTAAGATCAGCTGCAGCTCCTAGAAATCAAAACAATTTCAAACCTCCACCCTTCCACAGTAGCAATTAGTTCACCCCAGTGACAATACAGAAGGCTTCTTAATGCTTGTTTTCCCAGACATTTTGCCTTTGGCTGCAATCAGAACTGTAAGATACAACCTTTATGGCCTAAATTAAGTAATTTAATTTCTTACTATTTTTCAAAGTTATGTGGATTGAGATTAACCTCTTCTCTTCCAGTATCTTCTGTTAAAAACATATATATTTAAACAGTTACAATTATATATATATATATATATATATATATATATATATATATATATATTTCTTTTTCTGCCCTGCATGGCACACTGTTGGCACATTTTTAACACAAGCAGCTTTACAAATACATTTTTCAACACAAGCATCTGTACAAATCAGTTTGATATACAAATGACATATAATTCTTTACAAAATTCCAGCTAGCTGTGCTGGCATATGTTACACATCCACTACCCTACTTCTCGAAGTACAAGCAAAAACTAAAGGTCTGTGGCTGACAAAGTTTGCTGATGAAAACTGGGAGCAGGCATAGAATCTCCAAATGATGTCAACATCCTACAAGAGGATCTTATACAAACAAATGATTGCTGCCAAAGTCATGGCCTTAAACTCAATGCAAAAAATGTACTATCGTTGCTTTTAGTAAAAGCAATGTTCCTGCTAACTACCACATCAATAGCAACACCTAAAGTACGCACTCAGTGGTGACAGATCTGGGCACACAGGTTGACAGCAACCTTACCTTTGACCACCATGTCTCCACAGTGGTAAGAAGGGCATTCTATATTGCTCATCTCATAAGTAAGGGCATTGCCTCTAGAAAAAAAGTAGTTATGAACTCCCTGTACTCTTCCCTCATCAGGCCAATAATCGAGTATAACGCCCCTTTTGGCATGTACAATTGGAGAAACCACAAAGGTTCGTCACAAGGAAAATTCAAGGTCTTCAGCATCTGTCCTATGGGATCATCTGAAATTACTGTCTCTTTATTCTGTTTCATGTAGACTACTCAGAGGTGATCTCTGCCTTGCATACAAGGCAATCTCTGACCCTGCTTTATTGGAAATGCTGCATATCCGTAAGTCAAACAGTACATGGGTTACTCGCTCAAAAGACCTTAACCTGGTATATGACATTAATAAAACCTGATGGAGGGACAGATTTGTCTCTCAGAGGTTACCAGACCTTTGAAACAGACTCCCACTTCATGTCAGAGCACCTCTTTGGCCCTCTTCAAATGCAATCTGGACGATTGGATGGGTGACTGTAAATACATCCCGGGGGTTCCACCTATGTCCCTTTTCGACTGGGACAATAGGTGCTGATTGTGGAAATAACAGTAAGAACTTGGCTAGGCTTGTAAGAGCCCCTAGGGTCATTAGCCTAGTAACTTCCTATGATCCTGACATAGCTAGCAATACCTTAGATCATCACATGTCCATACAGTCACTATGGACTAGGGGTTAGCCACATCCTCTGTGGCTGTTGGGGTCTTCTTAGTGAGCATGGCAGAGTCACTTCATCAGTGCTGGGACTGGGAGAAGGGGCTGGGAAGGTGCCCCTGCTTAACCAGAATGTTGTACCCATCCCTGGGAAGCTGTTGCTGCCATTAAAAATCCTGTTAGCCTTAATTTTTCTGTCAAAACAAAAAGAAAATTAAACATATATCTTCTACTGCTCCACTTTCATTGGGCAGAAGTATTTTATTATGTCTGGCTCAGGGTCTTGTACAGTCTATTGATCCTTCTTATCAGGTAGTTTCTGGCAACAGGAAAAAGGTATTCTCGTTTTCTTGAATAGATTCAAGAAATTGAATCTGGAGAGAATGTGATGGGACAGATGCAGGTTCTTCTCCTCAGAATTCTGATTCAGACTCAAAGAAAAGCACATTATAATGAATGTAAATACATACTCACAAAAAGGAAGATAAAATATATCTGTTGTTTCTGAAAGTTCTACAGACTTAAATTATTAAGGGCAACATGCATCTTGGTTTGCTGCATTTCACAAAGGAGGCCTTTCTACAGACCTCTCTAACTATCATTCAGTAGCAATCCTATCCCCACTTTCTAAAATCCTTGAAAGAATTGTTCACAAACAAATCACAGACTACCTGCATACTAACAAACTACTAACTAATACCCAGCATGACTTTCGAGCATATCACAGTACACCTAGCGCTTTAATGTCATTCTCTAACACTGTAAACCTTCATAGAAATAATGGTAATTATGTATCCTCCATCTTTCTAGATCTCTCAAAAGCCTTTGATATGGTATCACACAGCAAACTCCTAAAATGTCCTCTCTGACCTCAACTTGTCCCATTCTACCCTTGCCTGGTTCCAGGGCTACCTAAACAGGTGTCAGCAAGCTGTACAGTGGCAACAAACACGCTCACCCCTCCTAACCGTAACATTAGGGGCCCCACAAGGATCAATCTTAGGCCCATTACTCTTCTCCATCTTCACTAATAATCTACATACCTCAACCCCACAAACATCCCTACATCCAGTACGCAGATGACTCAGTCATCTGTGCTGCTACTACCTTCAAATAACTTGAAAATAATAACACAACAATCCTTCCAAGCAGTCGAAACATGGCTAACCAATTCACAGTTACTTTTAAACCCCCCAAAAAACAAACCTATGTTATTCCAGCCAACCAAATCAAATGCAGCTCTGTGCTCTTTTAACATAACCTCATTAGACAGTGCAACCATTTCACCCTCACCTCATACCAAACTGCTAGGAGTTGGAATTGACAGCAATATGAGATTTAATGCCCACATATCCCAAACAATAAAAAAATACACAAAAAACTTGGAACATTATAGAGGAATAAGCAATACTTTATAAATGACACTAAAGCGAAAATTGTCCAAACACACTTATTATCTACACTGCTATATGCAGCTCCCATACTCACTAACCTGAGAAAATCTGAAATAGTGAAGCTGGAAACTTGCTACAATAAAATTGCTAGAAACGTCACCAATTCCTCATTGAGAGCTCACCATTTTATCTCCCTTAAAAAGCGCTGTTGGCTAGAACTCCCACATCTCTTGCTCTACAACCAACTAAACATGGCCTATAAGATATTCTACCAAAGAGAAAAAAACACCCTCACTCCAAAATATACTAGTCCCTTATTCCAGTCCCAGAACTTTACACTCCACCAACAAACCACTTATTAAAATCAATACAGCCAAAAACTTAGCAGGAGAATCCCTATTTGCTAACTATGTAGGCAAAGTGTGGAACTCACTACCTTGTGAAATAACATCTATCCCAACCCTCTCTCAATTTAAATCAAAGTTAAAAACTCACTTTCAAAACAAATGGCTATGTCCTTGTAAAACCCCAAACTAATTAACTTCCCTCTTAAGGTGGCTAATGACTAGTCCTATAGTTTTTCACAATCAGGTCTAATTTAGATCTCTCACTGCTAACAGTCCTTAAAGTCCCTAATATTAATCTTCTTGAAATACTGTAAACTGAAAAAGTACAGTTTTGTACCTACCATAAATGTAGATGTTCGAAGATCCACATTGCTGCAGTCCTTACACTTGGGGGTAGTCCGCTGTCCTCGGTCGGCCCGAATATCAAAGTATAAGGCTGACGTCGGTCAAGGCGCATTTGACTGACATCAGGACGTCAGGGTACAAATGCGCATGACCGACGTCATATCCTCAGTCTTTTCTTGCCCCAGATGTCAGAAGACCCTAAACATAAAGGTCAAAACCAAAAGACAGCAAACAACCAACCAACCACCCTTGCACTAATCATATGTACAATATATACAATATACACAATATTTACAACCCAACCCACACAACCACCTCTAACTACAGAGGGGAAGGAGGGAGGGTAAATTGGACTGCAGCAATGTGGATCTTCGAACATCTACATTTATGGTAGGTACAAAACTGTACTATGTTCTTCATCTCACATTGCTGCAGTCCTTACACTTGGGTAGAATCCCAAAGCAGAGGTAAGGGAGGATGGCCAAACTACAAGGAAGCAGGAGCTGCCAAAATGCCCTGCAAAACAGCAGTGGCAAAACCAGCCCTGGATTTAGAGTAAAGTGGTAGGTGGTAATGCCTAGAGAAAGTATGCATTGAACTCCAAGTAGCTGCCTCCAAAATATCCTTGGTTGCCACTCCCTCAAAAGGCTGTCAGTGGCAGTAGCCCTAGTGGAATGAGGCCTAATCCCAGCTGGAATCTCCTTGCCATGATGGGAATAACAGAAAGCAATGCAAAACCCAATCCACTTAGAAATAGTTTGTTTTGACACAGGCTTGCCCTGAGAACCCAAAGCAAAAGAAACAAACAACTGCTGAGACTGCCTAAACCCTTTAGTTCTGTCCAAATAATATCGCAACTGCCTGTGTACATCTAAAGTGTGCAAAATCTTTTCCCCTTTATTTTGGGGATTTGCATAAAAAGTAGGCAAATGAATAGTTTGGTTTAAAGCCACACTAGAAACCACTTTAGGCATAAAGGAAGGATTAGTACGTAAAGATACCCTATCCTTATGGAAAATCAAGAAAGGCTCAACCGCCATAAGGGCCTGCAATTCAGAAACCCTTCTTGCAGAGGTAATGGCCAACAAAAAAGCAGTCTTCCATGATAAATATTTCAACTCAGAAGTAGCTACAGGCTCAAAAGGTTGTAGAGTGAGTTTCTCCAACACAAAATTGAGATCCCAAGCAGGAGTAGGAGCTCTTCGTGGGGGTCTTATATTCTTTGCCCCTCTAAGAAATTGCTTGAACAAAGGATGAGAAAACAATGGTGGGTCACAATCATAGTGAGCGAAATTGCTGCAGCATGAACCTTAATAGAAGAGAAAGACAAACCTTTGTCTAGTAACTCAGTAAGATATTGAAGAGCCGCACTCAAATTAGGCTCAGAAACATCAAAATCTTTTGCTGCACTCCAAAATAAAAATCTCTTCCATTTATCTGCGTACACTTTCCTTGTACTAGGCCTTCTAGCTTCCAAAATAACATTCAAAACTTGCTGAGGAAGTGGAGGCCCACTATGGTTCAAAACAGAATATGCCAGGCTGTTAGGTGCAGAGAGTGAAGCTTGACATTGAGCAAATGGCTGTCCTCCTGTGACAACAGGTGTGGAATCGAAGGCAAAGGCCATGGAGGCTTCCGTACTAGACTTCTCAGTAATGGGTACCAGTGCTGTCGAGGCCAATCTGGAGCTATTAAAATCATCCTTGGCTTGTCCTGTCTGACCTTTAGAAGTACCTTTGGGAGGAGAGGCAGAGGTGGAAAGGCATACACATGAAGATTGCTCCAATTGAAAGAAAGAGCATCCACTCTCCAAGCTGTGGGATGAAACCTTTTGTGCAAAACTTTGGCAGCTGATGGTTTAGTGGAGAAGCGAACAGATCTATGTCTGGAGTTCCCCATGACACTGTCAATTTCTGAAATACATGAGGATCCAATTTCCACTCGTGGGGATCCATAATTCGTCTGCTCAACACATCTGCTAAGGAGTTCTGTGCTCCTGGCAGAAACCTTGCCTGAAGATTGAGCTGTAAACTGAGAGCAGTCTCCCACAAAATCATTGCTTGCCTGCATAGAGGATAAGAATGCGTTCCCCTTGCTTGTTGATGTACCACATGACAGTTGTGTTGTCTGTTAGAATCAACACCTGCCCTGGAAGAAGTAAATCCTTGAAAGCTATTAATGCAAACTGGACTGCTAACATCTCCTTCAGGTTGATATGTAGATGTTGTAGTCTGGCAGGCCACTTGTCTTGTATCCACTTTCCATTTAGATGAGCTCCCCAAGCTTTGTCTGAGGCATCTGTCGTTAAAATCTGACTCGCCTCTGGCCGGGTCACAGAGAGTCCCTTCTTTAGGTGACATTCCTGAGCCCACCACAAAAATTCCTTTTGAATGCAAGGTATTATTTGAATGACAGTGTCCAGATCCTGGCAGTGCTGTGTCCATACATTTTTGAGATACCATTGCAGCTTCCTCATATGCAGTTTGGCATTGGGAAGCACCAGAATACAAGATGCCATGAACCCTAAGGCTTGAAGGACTGTCCTTGCAGTCAGCCCGGACTGATGAGATAGTTGATGGAAATAAAGGGATATACTCTTTTGTTTGTCCGGGGTTAAAAAGGCCATCTGGGATGCTGTATTCAGTCTCACACCCAGAAAGCACATGTCCTGAGAGGGTACTAGACTGGACTTTATTTCGTTCACAGAATACCCTAGGCATCTTAGCACTGCTATCACATATTCCAAATGATGAAGAAGCTCTTCCCTTCCTTGAGCCAGAATCAGGCAGTCGTCCAAATAAGGATAGATCTGTATTCCTTTTAGCCTGAAGAAAGCTATCACTGGAGCCAGAACTTTCGTGAACACTCTGGGCGCAGTAGATAAGCCAAAGGGCAATGCAGAGAACTGATAGTGAGAAGTCCCAGCTCGAAAACGCAGATACTTCCTGCAACTTAGTCTGATAGGAACATGAAGGTAAGCCTCCTTGAGATCCAAAGTTACCATCCAATGATCCTTGCCCAGCAGAGGTAAAAGCTGCTGTAACGTCAACATTTTGAACTTGGGAATGTCCAGATAAGTGTTGAGGGTAGATAAATCCAAAATTGGTCTCCACGTGTTCCCCTTCTTTGGTACTAGGAACAGGCGAGAATAAAATCCTAGGCCCATTTCTGGCATAGGGACCGGCTGTATGGCCCCTATTTGGAGTAACAGAGAAACTTGCTTGTGAGCCTCTATTCTTTGTTGAGGAGGAACGTCTGGCATGCCTTTGAAAGGAGGCAAGGTATGGAAATAAAACCTGTAACCGTGGTGTATGATATCCAATACCCATCTGTCTTGGGTAATTAAACTCCAATTTTCTTTGAATAAGTGCCAACCTTCCTCCCAAAGGTGCTGCCAGACGAGAAGGCTCTGGCAGCTGAAAAGGTAGGTCATTGGGTCTGTTTACGAAAGGACTGACCCCTGCCCTCACCCGAAGACTGTGCAGGAGAACTCCCTGTTCTAGGCCTGAAAGAGCCCTGAGCTCTGCCCCTACCACGTCTAGATCTACCCCTAGACTGGGAATCATAAGAAGGATACGTCCACCCCTTAGTAGGCCAATTTCTACTAAACTTTGGAGGCTGGACCTGCAAAAAATCTTTAACAGTCTGCATAGACTTAGCCTTGTCCTCCATCTTCTTTAAAACTGCCTCAACAGGAGGACCAAACAACACGTCAGATTGCAAAGGAGCATCTAAAATCCTTGTTTTAACATGTTCAGATAAATTTTGATCCCTCAGCCAGGCGTGCCTACGAAGAACTGACCCAGTGGCAGCCACCCTAGACGAGGCCTGTACAGCATCAAAACCACATTGCAAAGAATGCTTACCCACCTGTTCAGAAACATGTACTAAATCTTGCAACTCTTTACAATCAATACCTTCTGCCAGAGCATCAACCTTAGACTTCAATTGTGAAAGGAGATAGTTTTGGTATTTCAACATATGAAACTGGCAATTCAAAGCCCTCATAGCAAGAGTGGAAGAAGTATAAACTTTCTTTCCCCATCTATCCAAGGCCCTGGCCTCTTTGTCTGCAGGAACCGGATTCTTAACAACAGAAGCCTTAACACCTTTAGGCCCCTGGCTAACAGTTTCTGGGTCTGCCCTAGGACTCTTAAAAGATACTTATGAGCTTCAGGCACCCTGTAATACCTATCCGGTTTAACAGGAGCAGGAGGCAAAGAATCAGGATTAAGAGAAGCCTCTGTAAAACATCTTCCACTACATCCAAAACAGGAGGTATAGCCAAAGGCCTATGCTGGGGTAAAAACAAAAATTCCCTAAGCCTTTTCCTGGAATCAGAGAAGTCCTGACCTTCCCACTTAAAATGCTCCCTCATGGAATGAAGAGTTTCTGAAAAAGAAAAATCCTCAGGAGGAGAAGCAGAAGGAGTAGAATCATCCACATCAGAATCAGAATAAGGAGAGTACTCCTGCAAGTCTTCAGCCGAAGACTCTGAAACATCTGAAGCCTGCTCAAAACTCCCTAGCTCAGGCTCCACCCTAGGCCTCTTATCAGGAGGGGGCATAGAACCCCTAATCAAAGTAATCAAATATTCTGCCATTTTAAGCATATGCTTCTTGGGCACAGTTCCTGAAGAGCCAGGGGTAACACCAACTGAAGCTAAACCTGGCCTGCCCCTGGGAGAAGGCTTGGAAACAGAAGGAGAGGGCCTAACCACCCTAGGCAGGGAGGGGAGAATAGTAACCTGAGAAGCCCCATCAGCCTGGCCTGCCTCCTGAGAGGCCACATCCTGCAATAACAAAGTCTCTCCCTGGGATCCCAAAGAAACCTCCGGTGGAACCACCGGCTCCACCGACACCTCTAAAGAACCAGCGTCCGGTACTGACGGTTCCTCTAGCCTAGGTTTAACTGCTTTGTCCTTGCGCTTCTTCGAAGAAGCGGGCGTCGGAGCATCCGACGGCATTTTATAATTGCACCGCTTCCCGAAGACTAACCTGGCACAATCTAATCTTCTCTTAATAGTGCGCTTATTGAATCTAGCACAAGAGCGACACCCAACAACGTCGTGCTCAGGCCCTAAGCAAGGAATACACAAAGTATGGTAGTCTCTATGCGGTATCTGTTTCCCACAAGAAATACAATTATTCACTTTTTCTGACATCCGGTAAACCACTGAGGCAAGAAAAAACTAAAATATTCCCCAACGGGGTACTTAGCCAACTTTGACTCGGTCTGAAACTCTGAAATCGAACAATTTCAGAACGCCAACCGGCACTTGCAACGCTGCTTCTGCATCGGACCATGCGGCAAAAAAGACTGAGGATATGACGTCGGTCATGCGCATTTGTACCCTGACGTCCTGATGTCAGTCAAATGCGCCTTGACCGACGTCAGCCTTATACTTTGATATTCGGGCCGACCGAGGACAGCGGACTACCCCCAAGTGTAAGGACTGCAGCAATGTGAGATGAAGAACATCTACATAATCAAAGTGTAACTCTACTCCCCTAACTAATCTCTCCTACAAACAAAAACTGTGACTATCTTCTTTGTCTTCCCACTTTTATGCTAATTCCTTACTGTGTAATTACTTACCTATTTACTATGTGTAAATAATACATCATACACACCTGTTATGTAAGTAGTGCCACTTTTCTTGTACAATTTTTTTTTCTTTTTTCCCAGCATAAATGCCACTCTGTTTAATTTTTTTGTATAAATGTTATATATATTACGGTCTTATTCATGTGGAGCTTTTCTCCCTGTGCCTACTCTGAAAATGGACATGTGTCCAGTCAGACTATCCTGGTAAACAAATGTAAAATAAATAAATATAAAATAAAATATTACTTTTGCAATAGATGGCCTATGCTAATTACTACAAAGTGTAGTTGATTAGTTGTATCCTTTAATATTACTTTGTTACCTTATTTGTTTTTTAGCATGGATTAATGTTGCTGATGACGTCCATTTAATTGCATCTTTATATACCTGTATTATTTCTGACTTCAGCGGTGGTGCAGCGGTAGCGTTGTTGCCTCACAGCAAGAGGTTCTCCCGTTCAGTTTTCGGCTGGAGTGCCTTCTGTGTGGAGTCTGCATGTCCTCCCCGCGGCTGGGTGGATGTTTGAAAGACATGTGTAAATGGGCGTGCCTTCGTTGAAGTTTGAACGTCGAGCTGGCACCTTGGCGTTTGTGAAAATCTACTGCCAATCATTAGCGGACCTGAGTTCCGATCTGGCAACCCCTAACCGGGAAAAGCTGAAAGACAACAACATATACCTGTATTATTTCTGTAGGTATTAGTAACTTTTATTTAATTGAAAAAAGAAAAATAGTGGTTCCTCCTTGGGATCTTAATTTTCTTTTAGGGAAGCAACACTTGCTCCATTTGAACCACTTTATATGTTTGACCTGAGGTTCTTAGCATGGAAAACAGCTTTACTAGTTGTTCTGACCTCTGTAAGAAGAGTATATACAATGCAAATTCTTATGGTAGGTCAACCTTATCTCATTTTCCACAGGGACGTGGTTTCTTTGAAAATGAATCCTTCTTTTATGCCTAAAGTGGTATTATAGTTTTGTTTAAGCCAAGCTAACCATCTTCCTCTATACTTCTCTGAACCCAAAAATGAGGGAGTACAATTCAGGCACTGTCCTGACAGAACTAAATCTTTCAGAACTTATGATCACTTGTTTATTTCTTGTGAAGATAAGGAGGAAGAACAACTTATCTCAAAGCAGACTATTTCCAAATAGCTGCCTTGGGCTTTTGCCTTTAGTTATTCCCACAACAACAAAACTATTCTAGGCAAGGTCAAGGCACATTCTACTAGGGCTTTGTCTTCATCTATGGCTTTTTGGAAAGGGTTGGACTATAGAAGTATTCTAGAAATAGCAACTTGTACAAGTTGGATTCATTCTTCACGTCTAGGTCAAGCTTTGCTAGGACCATACTTCCAGGGGCTCCTGGACCCTTATCCTTCCACCTCCCAGTTGTTCTAAGCTAGGGTAATCTACTCATATAGCTAAGGCTACTGCAGGAGTGATCAATATGAAGAACATAGTACAGTTATGTAAGTAAACTTACCATAACTGTAGATGTTCGAATGATCAGGGCTACAGTAGCTGCTCCCTCCCCGCCATTCCCCTTTGTTTTTTGGTGTGTTTTTATACTAATGTGTGGACATTTGTTTTTCGTTGTTCCTAGCAATATTCACTCAGGGCTCAGCCTCCCTTTCTTAGTTGGCATGAAAACTCTGAAGGGTTTGGCACCAAAACCTGTCTTTTTAGTCAGCTCAGTTCATGCTAATGGTTTGGGTAGAAGTTTGCATAGTATAATCCATACAGCTCAGGTTACTGCAACAGTGATCACTGGAACATTGCATTTTACATTTACATTTTTTAACCGGGAAAGTCCGACTTGGAACAAAGCCAATTTTCATTGGCGGCCCGGGGGAAAAGGCTCCATATGCATGTCCTTGTAACGTGGGAGGAAACCGGAGCACCCGGAGGAAACCCACATGAATGCAGGGAGGACATGCAGACTCCACACAGAAGGCACCTCAGCTGAGAATCGAACCGGAGAACCTCTTGCTGTGAGGCGACAATGCTACCGCTGCACCACTGCGGCGTCCATCCAACATCTACTAGTATTTCAAGTTTACTTATATAACTGTCCTTTTTTCACTGTGAGCTGCAAGTAGGGAAATGCTACCAGCAATGATAAAGAGAATGACTTGACAATGGCTGGTAAACACCAGTGAGCATGATGGCTCAGTAAGTAATGATTCTGTCTCACAGCTACAAGGTCAGTGGGTGGTAATTCTTGACATTCAATCACTGTGGGAAGTTTCTATGAACTTCCCATATATCAACAAGCTTTCTTCAGGTACACTGGTTGCCTTTCACATCCTAAAAAAACATGTTGGTTGACAGTCTGCAACCTGCCCATATATAATGCATTTGCCCTTGTGACCCTGGCTGTAGCTGAAAGGGATCAAGAAAAATGAGTTCAATTAAATCATTAACAATTATATAAATTCAATTAAAACACATCAGGGATTATGGCTTTACTAATAGCTGTTACACATATAAAAATGTGAGGGAAGTAAAGTATGAGATGTACCATAAAATGACTAAGTAATAGTATCCCGAGCATTCTCTAATTTTCTCTGAAATGTGTTTTAAAGTTTTCAGAAAAACATTTTCAAAATGTAAATTCATATATGAAACAGAATAACAACTATTTTAGCAACAATAATCTTGTTTCTGCTAATTTCACATGCAATACTGCAGTTTCAGACTGCTTACCAATATTGCAGCCATTTACAGCTCTAACAAATAAAAAGAAATCAAAAGCTTTGACAAGTAAAAACACCACCAAAACACTCAGACAGGCAGCTAAAAGGATCCAAATGGAAAAACAAATGTATATATATAAAAACAAAACAAGGATCCAAAAATCTCGTAGCACACTTTACTGAGTAAAAACAACAAAACGCCAAGCCTTCAAGCTCAAGGGGCTCTTTCTCAATGCTTACATATTCAATATACATTCACAGTTTAAATACTCGATAAAATAGCCTACCAGCCTATCACTCAATTAATAATATAATTATATAATTAACAATTAAAACATCACTATAACATAAAATACAGCTCACTATAAGAGGTACAAAAGCATATTCTACACTATATATATATATATATATATATATATATATATATATATATATATACCTTCTATCTTTTAATATAGGTTTTATGGTACACATTGCATTAATTCCAGAGGGTACATCAGCCCTGAAATAATTAATCCATCTGTACTCTGCCAGTTCTGTTTTATTTACTATATCTCCACCTCTATCTTGCACACTAATAATCTGCAAAACTCTAAATTTAAAGGTATGTTTTTCTCCTAGTTGCTGGATATGTTTAAAGTATTAGTGTCCAGTTTCCTGTGTATTTCAAACAAATAAGATAATATCCTATCGTTAGGCTTTCGATTAGTCTTCCCTGTATAGAAACTTGACACTTCACATAATTTGCTAGATATATCACATTTTAAGAATTGCATGTAGTTGTCACAAGGATCAGCTAAAATAGTGAGTAGTCATATGCCCGTTATATTGTACTTTGAGAAGCTCTCAATAAATAAGTTAACATGTAGGAAGAATCACAAACGGAACCCACATATTCAGCATCTTACAGACAAGGGTGACATGATCAGAAAAGAAATGTGAATGTAGGTCAGAAGGCCAAATCCTGCAGCAAAGCTATACCTGAAGAGTCCTAATCAGGAGGTCTAGCTACAGTGATTGGTGAAAGTCATCTCTAGTCCAAGGGGGCATATTGTAAATGGACACATTTCTGGAAACAAGAAGCAGCAAACCCTCTGGTGGAGTGAGTCTAACAATGTTTAATAACAGCCATTCAAATGACTGATTACGAATGTCAAATCAACTGGAAATCCATGTGGACAGGGTTTGCACAAGTGCAATATCCTTTGTATATAAAGGAAAGGAGATGATCTACTGCAGAAGCTTCCTACATACCACAATACTGGGGATTCAATTTCTGAGGTTTTAACCCCGAAAAATAAAATACAGAAAATGAAATTAATAGCAGAAAGACAGCTCAATACATTCTGTCAGAGAAAAGGAGAGTTAGTCTTGACAGACAACTGGTCCTTGGGGAACAGAAAGCAGTGTTCCTGATAAAAGTTTTCCACAAGACAAACTTCTATCCTGCCAAACCAGCACATGTGAAAGGTGGATGGCTGATCATGGCAAATAAGAATTTCATGTCTCAGGGAGAAGAATGTTTTTTCATATGTGGAGAGAAGTGGATAACTTCCAAAAAGAATTTTACTTTGTTTCACCTTTTTCCGATCCCTCCTTCTGCTGCTGATCTTCAGTCCCCTACCCAACTGACTCTTAGAGCTAGGAAAGTATGTGATTTATTGTGGCAGAAGACTTTTTCATTAATGTTTAGGGGATTATATCCCAGAATAAGAAGAACTGTCCCTAGCATAGTGTCGAGTGTCAAATGATGCCTCTTGTGCTTCATATCCAAACTAGTGCTAAAACTAAACAGCATGCAATCAGTCCTTAAACTACCTTCCATTCTTCACTACAGAGTTGCTGCCTGCAGCAACCCCCCACCCCCCCGAGGAATGAAATGTGTCATCTGCTACTCAGTCTTCACTCCCCTGCTGACCTTGTAGCACCAGAGTTATCAGCCAGCCTTCGGTCACTGAAGGCACAGTCAGACACTCAGTCCCAAAGTTTTTAACTTCTAAAGATTGCATGGTTAAAAGTAAAAAATATAATGCAAAATAAACAAATCATATCAAAACCATTTAAAATCACTAGAGTAAAAATATGCAACTTAAAAATCAAAAATTAATTTTGGGACTCATAGCTACATGTCTAAACAGGCAGTATTTAAATAACTTCAAAAAGGAGGCCTCTGAGTCATACATTCATGAAGTTCATAGGTGCTTACTAGGTTTTTGATATGAGAGGATCTTAAAAAAGCTTAGCCTTATATCCCCGTGGTAGCTTTTAGCTCCTATATTCTGCATACAGCTAACCCAGAGACAGGCCGAACAAGGCTATGTTGGAATGTTTACATGTTGCCCCATAACCATGAGGGATAGGGTTGCCAAACCTGGGATGAATTTGCAGTTACCTATCCATTCATTCAAATTACATTTGAATAGAATAAGAGAAGTACTTTGCTTAGTCTGGAAAGGAAGATGGTTCCATTGAAGTGGTATTCTCTGATATAAACTTCTCTCTCTCCAACATTTTCTATTTATTTTGCAGAAAAGATCAAGGTCCCTTCAGTGGGTGTTTAAGATATCGCTGGACTTGCAAATGTGTAAAAGGTCTCACAGAATAGGGTCTGTTGATGCTCTTATTCACAAGGCAGAGCTCACCTCTTTGTAGCCTGCATGATACTGTGAAGAGGGGCAAGGCTTTGAGGTGGTCTGCATAGTTTTTACAGTTTAGGCCCTTGATTTATTTAGCATGAAAGTATTGTGGTTGTTCCACTTGTGACAAGTGTTTGCACAAGTACATACCAAAAGGGGTCTTCTACTTAATGTCTGGCTTAATAAATGCTCAGTGTACACGAACAATTACATCACAGGATCTGGACACAATACCTTCAGATATAAGCTACGCAATGAAAAAGAACTTCCATTCAATAGTGGATATGTGGTGATCAAAGGACAGTTTGTTGTCTATATAGGTTCCTATATCTCTAACTACAGGATCAATTTTCAGTGATGTGTTTTCAATGTGATAGTTGAAAGGGAAGTCATGCTTGCCAAAGGAAACAGTTAAACATTTCTTGGCATTTAG
The DNA here is from genome assembly GCF_019279795.1 of Protopterus annectens. Classification (NCBI taxonomy): domain Eukaryota; kingdom Metazoa; phylum Chordata; order Ceratodontiformes; family Protopteridae; genus Protopterus; species Protopterus annectens. The sequence continues at coordinate 1,912,136,606 of NC_056731.1, forward strand.
TTTTAGTCTAAGGTTTTGATGCTAGTTATTTGTTTAGGATAGGCCCTCTTGGAGGATCTTGGTATCCTCTAGGGTGTTTATAATGGCACAAAGTTTGCACTGTGGGGATAAATAAAAAGCCTGCACTGGAAAGATGATGGCATGCACCAACACTGTCTTTGTTTTTAAGTGACAATTAATTAAATTCAGCTACTGCTCATACAAATGAAAACAGAATACATTAAGTCCTCCATTCTGGTAAAACTGGGCATCTGGGCCTGGGAATGAAAAGGTATGGCTGGACACTACAATGCGCTGATGGCAAAGTCCACAAACTTGCATGACCTGCCTCAATGGCAGCATGTGCAATGTGAATAACAGTAAAGGCAAACTGGAACCCAGTGGAACCCCACACTCCAAGGGACAACTCCCTAAAAATTAACCACAGAAGTAATCCACTGGGAATGGCATGAGAATTAAGAAGAAAACCATTCAAGTGCACCTACTATGGCAAGTGTGAAGATGGTCTATCAAGATTCCATGATCCACTGTGTCAAACATCAACAAGAGATCAAATGGACCAAGCTGACACACAATCTTTGATCCCACCCTATGAGAAAGTCACACACAAACCACCCTTACAAGAGTAACTTTAGTAATGTTTTTTTTTTTTTTTTTTTTTTTTTTGAAAACCAGACTGAAAGGGAAAACATGTTAAGGAAAGTACAACAGCTGCTTGCAAATGGAAAGTTAAAGGCAGGCTAGAAACCCAGCTGTTTACAAAAACTGTAATAAGGGCTTCTAATGGCTGGGGTTCTTATGGCCTCTCCCAACTTTACAGAAACATGTACTGACTGGAAAATACATCAGTCTGTTCAGGCAGAGTGTCACTAGCATGTCAGGATCAAAGCCCAATCTACAGTCAAGAAGAAATGACAAGATGTCATCTACCATGCTGCTCAAGTAAACATATCATAAAGAAAGATACACTGTGTCCCCACAGTTTCATGTCTGTAGTGAATAACAGTAACATGGTATCTATAACCTGTATTTATGTCTTTCCATGAGCCAACATGTCATGACCAATATGAGAATGAGTACTGATGTCACTCCAACATGGCTACCAGCCTGATGGATTGACAGGATGCAGTTGTATGCAGAGAAATTAAACACTATGTACACAGTAAAAGTTATTTGTGTAATACTCTGCAGACATTAATTTTCTTAACCAAAAAGGAAATGCTCACAGGCATATGAAAAATATTCTTCCCTCCATGTGTGTGTGTGTGTGTGTGTGTGTGTGTGTGTGTGTGTGTGTGTGTCTATCTATGTTAGGGAGGTGGGAGTTTATTAATGCCTGAGAATACATCATCTACTACTGTTTTCCTAATATACACTATCCCAATGCAATATTTCACTATGAGGTGAGGTGCCTCATGTGTTGCCTGCATTTTATCCATTTGCTTTTGTAACTCCAGATTAATCCAATAATCCAATATTCTAAACACATGCTGGCTAGTCGAATTATGCTGCTAAAATTACCCAAGGTATAGATGTGTGAGTGAAGGTGTCCTGGAATTGGGTTCAAGCCCCTGCAAATAAAGAACTAATAGCCCTAGAAATATGGACTTGACAGAATGCACAAAGAAAATATATGGAATTCAAATAAAAAAAAAAAGAAATGAAGATGGGGCTTTAAAAATAAGCACGACTACTTACAAATATGAAAGAAAAACATTAAAGTACAGAAAGAATTATTTCATCAACAACTGCTCTAAAATAAATACACAAAAAAGCACAAACACAGAAACCAAAACCACCATTAAAAATAGAGGGTTCATTTTATAAGCAGAATCAGATAATATTACATGTGGTTTATGGTCTGATAAGAGCATGTTCCAAAGACAAAAGCAATCAGCACAGCAGCCTCGAGTCTTGTACCTAATGTGTGCTTATGTTTGCATGTGTCCTGTAGGAATATTACAGTTTTGCCTGCTGTTTGTAGACACTTAGCTTATCATAAATGTCTAATTGTGTGCTTATTCTGCTGATTTTTCAGTACATGGCATGGCTTGTTGCGGATGATGTAATCTAGTCACCCGGCTCATGCAACTTTTTCACTGAGTGTTACCATGCAGGCAGTTTATGCTCTCTCTCTCTCTGTGTGCATACATAAATCTAAATCTACATCTACACACATATATACACAGACTGTACAAGGAGCCACAACTTTACGTGGATGTGTGTTTTCACTTATGGTAGTAAAGCCGGTACAAAGATCAAAAAGCAGCTGTTGGAAAATGTCTTTTTTAGAAAGAGACTGAGGCACAATGGGGATCAGGGAATATGCCCTTTCCTCACTGTAGTGCGATTTTAGAGCTGATATATACATTTAGCAAGGAGGTATGGGAGATGCAGGGGAGCTTGCTCCCCTGCAAAAATAGTTTTACATGTTTTTTTGATCATTTGTAGATCAATTTTTTTTGTGTTTTGCTGAGTAGTTTTTGATCATTTGTAGATTGATGATTTGCTGTTTCACCAAGAAGTTATAATTTAATATATATAAATACACACACACGAGCGTGTGTGTGTGTATATGTGCATATATGAGATAATTTGTTGGCTGAAATATCAACCAACTCACGCACATCAACCTGTTTCACTGATTCATAATTTATGAAATTGCCAAAATGGGCTTTACCATGGTTCCTGCAGGAAGGCAAATCCTGTTCTCTTACTTTCTTATGGTTGACAGATTGGGACTAAGCAACTTTTACTGACAAGTCATAAGCTGAACAACACCATATCATGAGTAAGGTTGTGTGTGTGTGTGTGGGGGGGGGGGGAGTAAAGGAGCTGTAAGGGCCAGATGGGGGGATAATGGGAGAAAGAAGCCAACATCTGCTTGAGCATCCTTGGGGTGGGATGTGGGGAATGTGGTCACTGTATCACTGTACTGGCAAATGTTCAGGCATATTACCACAGCAAGGAGCCTGACATGCACACACTGCAAGCAATGCACCACATGGCCAGGAGACTTGGCATATGGATGCATGTGCCTCCTTGCAGGAGCAGTAGTGTAGCACAATCTGGTGGGGGGCTGGTAGCACTTGGTGCATAAACAAACTACCCACCTTACCAATGGATGATGGAACTGACTTTTACTTCCTGGAGGCAAATGGCCTAGCAGGGACTTACACCTTGGAGGTACTCAAGGTTGAGGCTTGAACAACATTAAGGCAGGTGAGGACTAATTTTTTTTTAAGCTATTATTTGGGGCTGCTCACTTTTAATCTGTTTGCATGAATTATTTGTATCAGTTAAAGGGGTCTGCTTTCCAAATTGGGGTTTAGAACATACAGCCCTCTTCGTTTTCCAAAACGGCACACAAATATTTAAAAAAAGTAGCATATTTAGTATAGACTTTTGACAAAAGTATTTTTTCAGTGAAGTGAAGCACTATATAAGTGTGTGTATACAGACAGATAGGGGATGCAGGGTGGACCCCATATCAGAGGATGTAAAAGGGAACAGCTGCCCTACAGAAATGACTGCTTTTTAATGTGGAAAACATATTATTTTGTAAATGTGATATATTCATATTAATGTTACAGTGAAAGTTAGATGATTCAGTAATTATGTTCTACATCCCAACAAAAAGAAATGTGATGTTTTATTATAACTTCATGTCCTGGAACAGAGAAGCATCCTACTGAGATTTATTTTTTCTGCCTTGCTCCATACATGAATATTGGGATTGGCACTGGTTTCTCTGCAGCACTGAAATGAAAGAAGTGTAGATTGCAAAATTAATGAATGGAATTCCAGCTAAAACAAAGCACAGTAAACTATTATGCAGGCCAAGAAAAAGAAAACCCAATACAAATGCACAAACCATATATACATGTTCACTAGAAGAAACAATGCAGACTGAAAAACAAATGGACTCCCTTGCCAAACTGATCCATTAGAATTTCCACCCAGAGGTATCAACAGTGTTAAATGGTATAGAGTGTGAAAGCTATAAAATGGAAGAGGAGGAGAAACAAAATGAATGTCAAAACAGCAAAACTATTCAGTTCATGATGGGCCTCACACTTGATATGCTTGCCAAAAAGACACGTCAATCCATACAGGAAATGAATATTCCTTCATATCCACAGAAAGACTTTTTAAAAACGTGAACATAAAAAACAATAATGGTTAATATAAACACTAAATTATTCCCTTTTTGAACTAATAAATGCCAAAACCACACTGCTAGGGCAAATGTTAATACTGACGAACAACCAATCATGCAACAAAGCAGCATGTCCAAACTGTTAGCAGCTATGTCAAAGTGCAGCTCTACATCTGGTTACCATACAGTGCGATGGCAGAATCCTGTACAATGCCAGATCAAACTCTATTTGCCTACTGTGGGACTTGACCATGGCAGAAAAAGTCAAAAATGGTGGAAGATATTATATGCTTTCCTCCAGTATGGTGCATCATGTTCACCAGTTCAGGAAATAGTGTCAAGATATCTAAAACCTGCAGGACATCCAGTGGAGAATGAGGGGTCTAAACTACTGATAATCCTACCGAAGTACCTCCTGTGGAACTGCATCAATAAAACTGTGAGCACTGTACTCACAATAAGCACGAGAGAAATTGTCATAATACTCATGGTCTGCAACACATCTGTGTACTGCCACCCAGAATGTCAGACTTCTTATCCGAGTTACATTACTACATTTTTAGGCTTAGGCTTCTACTTGACAATAGAAGTCCTCTGCACTCAAAATGAAGATGAATTTTCTTAGCTGACTATAACCACAGTAAATGCAAACAAGAGAAAGCTCAAATCAGGGCCAATGGAAATCAGCAAACCACTGAAATAAAGAGAATACCAGGAAGCTTTGCTGCCCTAGCATCCCCTTTGTTGATGACCTTGGGGCACAGGAAAATCCAAAGTGAAATACTTTGTACTGAAAGTGCAATGTCCCCCAAATAAAAAGAAAAAAACTGTGGGAGCACCATATTCTAATATACCACACCATATCTATCATGCAAAGAGACCATCCAAAATGATCCTGAATAAACTTCATGTCAGCATATAATACTTTAGGAGTAACTACAGCACAAAGACTTGAAACCTCAGAAACTACATATACAACACTCTCCATTCACAAACACACACACTCAGCTATTTAAACTACCCAAACATCAACAAATGTACAATCACAGTTCAGTCACATATAGCAACAAATTTCCTTGCACTCACACAGCAAAAAACAGAACATTTCCAAAAGCGTTTGCATTTTTAAAGGCGGCAAAACATACACACACCCCATTTCTTATATACACTACCTCCATTGTCATATTGTAAATGTAAAATCACTGCTACAGCATAAGAACTACCTCTTCAATAACACTCAGTGCTCTGACCAGCTACACTCAATGCATAACTAAATTACTTGAAAATGCAACCAGCTAGAATACATGAAACTGCAGTAGACCACATCATTCAACCAATAGTGTGTGTGTGAGAGATAGAGAGATAAAAAAACACAAAATACCAGTGTCACTGTGCATCTGTATTTATTTTTAAATCAGAAGGATTACATTCTCAAGTTTCATTTAAGGACCTTTATCTGGTTTATGGCCTTTATTATAACAAAGTAAGCAAAACTATAAACCCCCAAATTTTATGCTATACCTGCCTGACACATGCAGGCTCTCACTTTCTTGAAACCACATCCCATGAACTACCACAAGACTTATTTTGCAGAATCAAAGTTTCTACAGTCTGTCCAACCCATCTGCAAGCACCAACAGGAATCAAACTCCACAATAAGCATGTCCATAATTCCCAACACATGCTGCTCCAGGCCTCAGACAAAAAAAACTCTCAAAAAGTACAGTTGCCATATATATATATATATGTGTGTGCGTGTGTGTGTATATACATATACACACATATATATATATATATATATATGCTAAATTCCTAGCCATACTCAACCACCATGCCCCCACTTGGTCTATTAGGATAAGAACTAAATCTGCTCCTTGGCTCTCTCAAGAAACTAAGCAAAAAATCCATCTCTGAAATAAAATCTGGAACAAATATCGCTTAACTAAAAACCCTGCTGATCACCAACACTTCAAACAACTGAGAAATTAGACTAAAAAAAGCAATATTGACCGATAAAAAAAACTATTACCTACAATCTCAGCAAACTCACCAGAAAAACCCACAAAAGTTCTGGGCAAACATTAATCAGTTACTTCAGCCCAGTCAATCTATCACACCCAACCCACAAGGCACAGACAAAGAGAACCCCAAGCAAATTGCTAATGACTTTAATTCCTTTTTCACCGAAACAATTCAAACTCTTGCCAGTCACCTCTCTAGTCAAAACGCAACTATATCTAATTCTAACTTAAACCCACCACCCCCATTTCTTTTCCAACCTGTCCCAACAGCTTATATTCTGTCCCTCATCCAAAAACTCAAACCATGTACTCCCTACGCTGACTTACTACCCGCAGAATACTTACAACTAGCAGCCAAACCCATAGCCTACCCTATCTCTATATTAATCAATAGAACCATCACTGAGGGATATGTCCCTAAACTTTGGAAAGTCTCTCATATTATTCCCCTTCATAAGGGAGGAAATTCTACTGAACTCTCCAACTATCGCCCCATAGCCCTACTCTCTACCTTATCTAAGATCATAGAAAGGTGTATCCACAAGCAACTGCTTGACCACCTTCTCCAAAATAACTTGCTCTCTAATACCCAACATGGCTTCAGACCTTGCCACAGTACCACCACTGCCCTCCTTTCCTTTACAGACACCATCAACAACAAACGTAACCTTAACACCCTTTCCTCTGCACTTTTCTTAGACCTGTCCAAGGCTTTTGACATGGTCAACCACCAGATACTCATACAAATTCTTCAATCTCTCTCACTTGACATTCTACCTATTAAATGGTTCAAGTCCTACTTAACAGACATCAAGCTGTACTCTGGAACTCCACTCTATCTACCCATCTACCAGTTAACATCGGTGTCCCTCAAGGGTCCACACTGGGTCCTCTCCTGTTTTCTTTATTCATAAATGACATCCACCAAGCAGTTCCCCTAGCTACATGCATACAATACGCAGATGATTCCACACTTATTTGCTCTGCCACAACTGTATCAGAACTTCACTCTCTGACACAACACATATTTAACTCTGTTGAACAGTGGTTTAACACAACGTTGTCTCCTACTTAACCCAAAAAAAACTAAACTCCTCCTATTCACACCTACCAGTAAATCTCCCCAAATCGACTTTACAATATTATCTAAAAATAGCACACCTATATCCCAAGATCTTACTACCAAACTGCTAGGCATCACAATCGACAACAACCTTAACTTCGACACACATATCAGCAACACCTTGAAAACTATTAATAAAAAAATAGGCTCCCTTTACAGAATCAACTAGAATAACTATTGCCCACTCCCACCTAATCTCTTCCCTTCTTTATGCCTCACCCATATTTACTAACCTGTCAAAACATAATCTTATGAAATTAGAAAACACCTACAATAGCCAGGTTTGCTACAGGTAACCTTTTCAGAACCCACCACTGTATTAATCTAAAGCAACTAGGCTGGCTCGAATTTCAGCAGCAGCTGAAAATTAATCAACTAGCCATCGCCCATAAAATACTGTATCAACCTGCCAAAACACCTATTCTATCTACTCTTATTTACCCTTACCATAACCTGAAGTATCTAAGATCTGCACACAAACTTCTTGTAAATATTGACAAAGCAAACAACAAGGCTGGAGATTCCCTCTTCTCTAATACTGTTGGAAAACACTGGAACCTACTTCCCTCTGAACTATCTACAATTCCCTCCACAACTCTATTTAAAAAGAAACTTAGGCTCTTCCTCAAAACACAGTGGTTGTGCCCCTGTACTAATCCTGACTGACTATCTAGCTCCTGATACACGACTCAGTCCTTACCTTTAGAACCCTGCATATACTTCATCCTAACATCTAACGATCTATTTCTCCATCATAGTATTAATTACTACAAAAAAAAAAAAAAAAAAGTTTTACTACTAGATGTATTACATGTACATACGCTATTATTCTTTCTGAATGTCTACTTGAGACATTACTTGTACTAATCAAGTCTAATTTACTGCATTTTTATACTTTATTAATATGTGAACAGTTTTTATCTTTTTTCTTTATCTTTTTTTTCTCTTTTACTGTAATGTATCTGCATTTTAAACATGTATTTCTTTGATGTGAATTTATTTTAACTGTTTGGAGCTCATCTCCTCGGGCCTCTACTGAAAATGGACATATATCCAGCTAGACTAGCCCGGTCAACAAATGTAAAATAAAATAAAATAAAATAAAATAAAATAAAATAAATAAATATATATATATATATATATATATATATATATATACATACACACACACACACACACCACAGAATTCCTAACATTTAAAATTAAATAATAAACAGTCCCTAACTGCCCCTCACCAAATTGCTGACTGAAAAACCCAAACTGATCTGAGAAAGCTAGAAAAAGCCTTCTCCTTTAAAGCTAAAGACCCACACAATTATGAAAGAATGCACAAAACAACACAGCTAAATAAATAAAAAAAAATACATAAAGTAACCCTATATCCCTAAAAGAAAAATTGATTCAGATACTACTTCCACAAAAAGTAGTGTAAAACTCAAACCCATAGGAATTACCTAAAAGCATATAAAAATCTAAAAGTGTAAAAATAGATAAACAATGTGTGTTTGTGTGTGTGAGTTGTGGGGTCCATGTTAGATATGTAAGACATCCTGAGCTACAGAGGTAGAGAATGCCTTGATTCATGGTGAAGCCACTCATTACAAAGCATATTCCCTATTTCCTCCAGTACAAGACAGCCATGCATGTCTAACTATATGGGAGTGGTCTATTAGATCAAGACCAGTTTTGTTGTCTACACAGTGGCACAGTCATGGAGTTAGTATAGCTAAGGCAGGGGAGTGTGGGGTTAAAGTCAACCCATGAAAGGGAAGGAGGGTACATCTCCCCTCCAAAAAAAACTTGGGCTATGCCACTTCGCAGGGAATAATTTAGATGAGCTCAACGAAATGGACCTAACCCATGTGTGTTTGTATGTCTCTACATATATATATATATATATATATATATATATATATATATATATATATATATATATGTGTGTGTGTGTACGCGCGCGTGTGTGTGTGTGCAGACATGCACATTCGTGCAAAGTAGTATATACAGAAAAGGGCATAACCTAATGCTTGTTATTGTTTCACATGAATTAAGTGATTAGATTTTTGCATGGATATGACATTAAAAGGATTTTAGATAAGAAAGAGAGGATATGGATCTTTAACTTGAGAGAACTTCATTTACATGGATTAAATGAAATTGTTAAATTTACTTTAGGGGCTCTTTTCAAAATCTTAATGAACAGGTTTAGGTGTTATATGCTCCACAAATGCATTTAACACATCTCAGTTTATGATGAATTTTGCAAAATGTTGCTTGCCTGCACATACATACATGTACACACACACACACAAATATATATATATATATGTATATATATATATATATATATATATATATGTGTGTGTGTGTGTGTGTGTGTGTGTGTGTGTCTGTGTATATGTATATATATATTTTTTCGAAAATCAAATGTTTGCATCAGAGGTGTGCATATTGGGTCTTGAAAAATTTTCAGAATTTAGTTTAACAGCACTGCTATTACTTTTTACTGATTATTATACAGAAGGACATAAGGAAATTATTTTATAACCAGTGTCGTAATGTTTAATTTACATTTTTTGTAATACGAGTTATCCCATATATTAAAACTTGTGTGAACCTTTTTTTTCATATGTTGTTTTGGACTTCTCAGGTATTGTTTTACAATATGGGCTTATCCACTGGTTCAGAGTGTCAGCAGACTAGCTATTATGTCACTTTTGAGTATTAGCTGCTTTATTATGTGCTGAGGGAGCTATCTGGTGATACCTAGTTTGTTTCTGTGTTGTGGTTGAATAAACAGTGATTGAGGCCATATCTTGGTGCTGCTTTTTTGTTGTGTAAACACTATATATATATATCTGTCTATATGTGTGGCCACACCTTTAGACCTCAAAATGAACATGGGAAAACCAAAGAAGGCTGTGTTTCAATCTATATTAGAGATAAATTCACATCCCGTCTAGTTAGACTGGACAACTCCATGGAGTTACTCCATGCCCAGGTTATGCTGGGTACTATGACCCCCATTCAAGTCCTAGCAAGTTATAGATCCCCCTCCAGGGGTCACAACACCCATGAAGCCTACTTAACCAAACTGAAGACAATCCAAATTTTACTGAAAACACTAGTTATGGAAGATTTCAATTATCCCACCAACTGGGAAACCTATTCTAGCCCCGACTCGCTAGCACAAAAGTTCCTTGACTCTGTGATTTGAAATGCCCTGGAACAAACTGTCCATACCCCGACAAGAGGAAAGCACATTCTAGATCTGGTCCTAACCAACATGTCAAACAGGTGCACTGCTGCAACTGTTGGACTCTCATTAGTTAAAAACTGAACACAAATCTGTCACCTTTGAAATGATACTAACACCAGAACTCACAAAGGGTGAAATCAGACTAAAAAACTTCACCAAAGCAGACTATACCCTCCTAGATGAAGGTATAAATGCATTCCAATCCCCACCCCAAGCTAAAAGTGGTAACTACACTGAAGTTTACACTAAAGCCCTGTACAATCACTTGCATAAGTGCATACACTTGGTTGTACCAAAAAGAAAGCCAAAGCTCCATGCAAAAACAAGCTGCCATGGTGGGCATCCAGCATCAACAAACTCTACAATAAATGCAAAAAGTTGCTGTTCAAGAAAACAAAGGCAAAGCCCCAACAATGGAAAAGCACCCACCTCAGAAAGATAGCAAACCTGCTAGCGGATAGGTTTGGAGAAAATTTCATTTGCTTATCCCCCTCTAAATTACAACAAACCCTCCCCCGAACTTCCTCACCACCTTACATATGTGAAGAGCAGGTCCTCAAAGCTTTGTCCAAGGCAAAAAACACAGCCTCTGTGGGACCAGATAATATCCCGGGCTGTCTTCTAAACAGGGTAAAACATGAACTAGCATCACCATTAAGTACCCTTTTCAATCATAGCCTAACCACAGGCTTTGTTCCTGCAGAATGGAGAACAGCTACAGTTATAATTAAAGACACAGGTGACCTCCAAACCCTGGATCCTACCTAATTTGGCCTCGTGAGGGGCAGATTCTGTTAAATCTGGTGGATTTCTTTGAAAGTGTGACCAAGGCCACTGATGAGGGCAAATCTGTGTACACAGCATACCTCTACTTGGCTTTTGACACAATCCCACTTTTAGGCATTATCGATAAACTTAGCAAACTGAATGTAAACTTATTTGTTGTAAGATAGGTTGCCAACTGGCTCAAAAACAGGACACACTATCAAAGTGGGTGACTCCACATCACCAGCAGACCTGTTACCAGCTGGGTGCCACAGGGGTCAGTGCTTGGTCCCATACTGTTTGGTATATACTTCTCAGAAGTTCAGGTCAAAACTAAGGGTTTGTGGTTGACCAAGTCTGCAGACATCTGCAAATTAGGTGCTATCACGGAATCCCCAAATGATGCCACTATACTTCGGGAAGATCTCACACAGACTATCTACTGGTGTACTAGTCACAGCCTCAAAATGAATGCAAAGAAATGAATCATCATTTCCTTCGGAAGAGACATACTTCAGGAGGGTCTCACACAGACCAACTACTGGTGTACTAGTTACAGTCTTAAACTGAATGCAAAGAAATGCATCATCATTCCCTTCAGCAGAAACAATGTCCCTTCACATTATCAAATCAACAGCAAAACCCTAAGTACCCATAAAGTGGTAAAGGACCTAGGATAACAGGTTGACTGTGGTCTTAACTTCAACCAGCGCGTGTCTACTGTAGTAAGGAAAGCTTTCCATGTAGCACACTTGATTAGCAAAGGTATTGTCTCGAGAGAAAAAGAGGTTATAACCCCTCTATACTTGGCAGTTATCTGGCCCATAACGGAGTATAACGCCCCATTCGGCATGTACTGTATGAAAAAAAACCCTCCCCTTCAACTATTTAAATTTATTGGCCATCCTACTGTATTCCATAGTACCAGAATAAAAAAGTGACAACCCCTTTCAACCCATCTTGCTGATTTAAAAATAGTAACTCTCCACTAAACCTTAACTTTTTAAACAGGTAAAACTTAAGTTACCTACTTTCACGTCTACCTTCTCTAGTGCACACTGCAGTGTGCATTTTTTTTTCATCTTACTTTTAAGCATCCCTTTGACTAGCACTTTCTCTAATACCTGCTGGAAAGCACTAGGAAGCCTTAAACTGATACAAGCACTCAACTCTCCTTGTTAATAAGGAGAAATTAATAGTAGGCACTAAACAGCCTATAATTGCAAAGTACCTTGCTAAGATAAGGGAAAACAGCTCCTGTACTTTACAAAAAAAAAGAATCAAACCAGGCATGTCCAAGGGTCAGCTTCCGGTGATTTCTCCTGTCCACCTAGTGATCTGGGCATAATGGGGCAATGCAGCAATTGCCTCATGTACACAGACAACCCTCTCCTCCTACCACCCAACACTACAACCTGTGAGAGATGCACTTACATAGCCAAAATGGAAGCAAAGCTCTCTCCACCCAAGATTGTGCTAGACAGTCAAGAGGAGAAGGTTAACATCCACACTACACCTCAAGCAACACATAGCCCTTCTAAACCCACACCACCAACACCCACATATAGCAACACTAAATCCACATATGCAGAGGCCCTTAACTGTAACCTGCCCAAGCAACAAGGACCTCTGAAGCTGAAACTCAAACAAACACCAATCACAACCAAAGTGTCACATAGTTCAAAACACCTGTGTGCCACCCAGCAACAGCCCCTAAGGCAAGATAATGTACCTAACACTTTAGTCATAGGTGACTCTATAGTCCGGCACACTGATGTCCCTCTCACCAGGTTGAACAAGGAGAAAATTACAGTCAGCTGCCTGTCGGGTGCCAGGATCCGCCACATAACGCATGCACTCAAGTCACTCCACAACAAGTACAAATATGACTCTGTCATTGTCCATGTTGGAGTGAATGACTTGAGATGTACCTCCCTGGACTACATGAAAAGAGACATGGAAGAGCTCTCGGATCATATGGCCCAGGCAGGTATGACCCTAGCCCTGAGTAGCATCCTGCCTTCGCCCAGAATGATACCACAATATAAGGACAAAATGATTGGCTTCAACAATTGGCTAAGCTTCTGGTGTCATACAAAGGGGATCCAGTATCTGTCTGCCTGGGACGACATGATTGACAGACCACGATGCTTTGCCAGAGATGGTCTGCACCTGTCGCCTCTGGGATTCAGGTTACTGGCTAAGGCTCTTGCCACCCCTATAGTGCCTTTTTTAGGCAAAGTTCAAAGAACAAAACCACCACCGTAACAGGTACAAGCATGCAAAATCTGAAGGTAATGCTACTCAATGCTAGAAGTCTAAACCTCAAAATGCACTCTCTCGAGGCACTCCTAAAATGGAGAACATCGATATCTGTGCAGTAACTGAGACCTGGTTCAAGGCTCCAGAGATCACCCCTGCAATACCAGGCTACAACTCTTACCACACTTTTCGGCCACCAAAGCAGGACTGAAACACTAAAGGTGGAGGAGTGTCAATATTCACCAAGGATATTCACACCACCAGGCTAGTTGCCCAACACAATGCGTCTGAAATTCTCCAGGTGCAACTAACACTAGGTAAGACTGCAATCCAAATTGTAGCTTGCTACAGATCCCCCACCATGCCCCAAGATTCTCACTACACCTTTCTAAACATACTGGAAAATATTAAGATAGAACCAAACACCCCAATACTGGGTGATTTTAACTACCCTGCCATTAACTGGGAAAGCTACTCATGTACCAACACCTTTGCCCAATGATTCTTGGAATTCATAAATTCCAATGCCCTGGATCAACTAATCCATAGTCCCATCAGGGGCTCCAATATCCTAGACCTGGTCATTACCAACATGGGAAATCAATGCTCCACACCTATGGTCACCCCCTCGTTAGTCACGTCTGACCATAAGCTAATCACCCTTAACATCCACATCCCACCCCCACCCCCAGTAAGGAAACCTCCATAAAAAACTTCTCCAAAGCCAACTTCATGCTACTCAAGTCAGAAGTGACAAACTTCATGACACCCATGCAGACGGGAGCTGAAAGTTCAACTGCTGAATCCTACACTAAAGGCACTGTACGAGCACATCCACTCGTGCATAAATCGTGCCATCCCAAATAGAACCAAGATGCTCTCATCCAAAAAAAAGAAGCCAATCTGGTGGTCCCCTGCCATAAACAAACTTTACAACAAAAGGAAGAAACTGTTTCAGAAAAGAGGAAAATCCCAGGATGCAAAAAACGTCCTTACCAGCCTCAGTAAGAAACTGAGATCCCTCATAAAATCCTCCAAAGCTAGTTACGAAAATAAAATTGCCAAAGATTCCAAAGACAACAACAAGGCATTCTATAACTATGTCAAGAATCTAAATGGCAATGCTCAGATCTGCTCTGAGCTAAAACAGAATGGCATTAAATATACTGATCCCAAGGATATTGCCAATATCCTGGCAGATCGATTCAGTGCCAACTTCACCCCCCTCTCACCCCCTAAATGGCCTATCTCAATACCAGAAGATTGCCAAATTCCGGTAATAACAGCCACACCGGTAAAAAACGCACTCTCCAAAGCTAAGAATACAGCATCCATGGGACCAGATGACATCCCGGACTGTGTACTACATGGGACCAGATGACATCCCGGGCTGTGTACTACATGAACTACAATACGAACTGGCACCTCACCTAAGTGTCATGTTTAATCATAGCCTCACCTCAGGTTTCGTGCCCACTGAGTGGCGCTCAGCTACAGTCATCCCACTCCACAAGGGGGGATCCACCTTGGATCCCAGAAACTACCGTCCCATCAGTCTGACAAGCCTTTTCTGCAAGGCCATGGAGCGTATTATCATGGAACTTATAAACAAAGACATTGGCAACCTTCAAACACTGGACCCCACCCAGTTTGGGTTCGGGAAGAGCCAATCTTGTCTCCTGAACTTGAATGACTTCTTCAAATCAGTCTTCAGAGCCATGGACAAGGGTAAGGTGGTCCACACAGCCTATCTAGACCTTGCCAAGGCCTTTGACACCATCCCCCACTCTGGAATCATAGATAAACTTACTAAGCTGGGCATTAATCCCTACATCACCCAATGGGTTGCTAACTGGCTTATTGATAGAACCCACACTGTAAAAGTAGCCGATTCCAAATTCAGCTCCAGACAAGTGACAGGTGGAGTACCTCAGGAATGGCATTAAACATACTGATCCCCAAGGATATTGCCAATATCCTGGCAGATCGATTCAGTGTCAACTTCACCCCCTAAATGGCCCATCTCAATACTGGAAGATTGCCAAATTCTGGTAATAACAGCCACACAGGTAAAAAAACGCACTCTCCAAAGCCAAGAATACAGCATCCATAGGACCAGATGACATCCCGGGCTGTGAATTACATGAACTACAAAATGAACTGGCACCTCACCTAAGTGTCATGTTTAATCATACCCTCACCTCAGGCTTCATGCCCACTGAGTGGCGCTCAGCTATCCCACTCCACAAGGGGGATCCACCTTGGATCCCGCGAACTACCGCCCCATCAGTCTGACGAGCCTGATCTTCAAGGCCATGGAACGTATTATCATGGAACTTATAAACAAAGACATTGGCAACCTTAAAACACTGGACCCCACCCAATTTGCATTCATGAAGGACAGATCTTGTCTTCTGCACCTTATAGACTTCTTCAAATCAGTCTCCAGAGCCGTGGATGAGGGTAAGGCAGTCCACACAGCCTATCTGAACCCTGCCAAGGCCTTTGACACCATCCCCCACTCTGAAATCATAGATAAACGTACTAAGCTGGGCATTAATCATTACGTCACTCGATGGGTTGCCAACTGGCTTACTGACAGAACCCACACTGTAAAAGTAGCTGACTCCAAATCCAGCTCCAGACAAGTGGAGTACCTCAGGGTTCAGTCCTGGGACCTCTCTTGTTTGGCATCTACTTCTCTGAAGTACAGGCCAACACTAAGGGACTCTGGCTAACAAAGTTCGCAGATGACTGCAAACTGGGAGCCATTATTGAATCCCCAAATGATGTGGATACTCTACAAAAGGGCCTTACAGAAACAGATGCTTGGTGCCAGAGCCATGGGCTCAAGCTCAATGCCAAGAAATGTATAGTTATCTCCTTTGGGAAAAACATGTACCCATGAATTATTACATAGGTGGCAGTACACTAAACACCGAAAGTGTGATAAGAGACTTAGGGACACAAGTGGACAGTGGTCTCACCTTCAATAACCACATCGCCACAACAGTCAGGAAATCCTTCTATGTGGCACACCTCATCACTAAGGGCTTTTCATCCAGAATAAAGGAGGTCATTGTCCCACTGTACTCATCCCTCATTAGACCCATTATAGAATACAACGCCCCATTTGGTATCTACCTCTCAAGACATCTACAACAACTGGAAAGGCCGCAGAAATACCTCACTAAAAGAATCACAGGCCTGAAGCAGATGCCCTATGCTTACTGCCTTAAAATAACTCCAGCTATACTCTGTCGCATATTGTCTACTCCGAGGCGATCTCTGCTTAACATACAAGGCCATGTCAAACCTTGAACTGTTTCTCTCCAGATTGAAAGAAAAGTACAGACAAAGAAGGCTTCACTACAGGAAATGAATGTTTTTATCAAGGACAAAGTTTTGAAACTATAAAAGTGGTTGTAAAGACTTTTTTGGTGGACATTTTTGTAATCCAAGTCATCTGAGGAAGTGCAGTGGGTCTGACAGTATTCTATCTGTGTTATAAAGAAAATGTAATTAATCTCTCAGTAGTGCTTGGGTGGCTTGTTTCAATAAATCTGTCAGCAATTACGAATATACAGTTGTACAGTATGTGTACATGCTGTTAATTCAATTTAACAGTGCTAACAAGCCTTCTTCCTCTGAGAAGATTGTGGGTCACATTTCTAACACAGCAGCTTATTAAAAAAATGGACAACACTGTCAGACTTTCCCTAGTATCTCTTTCTTTAATTGCATTGTATGATAATGCTCCACTACACAAAGTAGGCTATGATTACAGTTCTGTCCATGCCTAAGAAAGAAAATATATACCCAATTACTGACTCATTTCGCTTCTTATTTGCTAATGCATCAAAACCTGTACTGCTCATCTTTAGCCAATAATTCATGTTTTAGCATGCCACCATCAAGGCAATTTCATGCAGAGGAGCTGCAATACAGATTTCTGTATGCTAATGCTGCTTTTAACAAGCTGTCCAATCTGAAGACATCCCTCAAGCAACAGTACTAATCAGTTTTGAAAAGACTTTCAGTTCAACTAAATGGCAATTCTTTTGAATTTTCATATAGCTAGCTACCAATCTCCTTCTACAAGCTGTTCTATGTGAACAAAACTCTTACAAGTAGGCACTGTTATACTATTAATGCAGTGCATGGAAAGTGGTGATTATGCTCTGGTATTCGGAAAAAGAGAAATTAGTTAAGTGCTACAGTGGCCCCCCCTGCTTAAGTTAAAGATGGGTTTAGCAATATATTGTAAAACCTGACAGTAAGGACCAGCAAATGACAGTGGCAGAATAAAAGATTTGGTTCTGCCTGCTGTCTGTACTGATGAGGTGTCCTTTTCGCTTACAAACTTAGAAAGTAGCTAGAATAATATGATATATGCTCAACTGCATTTTCCCTGAAGGATACAAACTCAAACTCAAATGTGTGTCACTATTCAGTGACTTCAATCCTCTGGAATTTGTCTGAAAACCACAGACTTTATGAGGAACAGACAAAACAAATGAGGCAAAAATATGGACATTCTTCAAAAATCTGGATATTTGAGACGGATGGCAAGGTGAGTGCAAATATAGGGGTCTGTGTTACACTACCTTTCTGATACCACTCACTAAGTGGCTAAGTGCATTAAGGCATTGAAAACTGGCAAAACCCTTAGTTATTTTTTTGTTTTGTTTTTACTTAAACTAGTAGTACATATAGCAGATAAAACTCCATGCACTACAAAGAATTATAATCAGCTCTCTGATCATGACCTTCAGTTGCGTGTTTTTGACATGGATGCCAAGATTCAGCTCTCAAGCTTTGCTCTCAAGGTGAATTTCTTGGCATCCATGTCTTAAACACATAAATAAAATGGATTATGGCCGTTGACCTGGCTATAATCCTCTGTGTTATACTACTGTTCCTGGACCATTGTATGCTGTTCATATCAGATCCAGCTAGCAATATTCCCAAAATGGTACAGATCCTCATTTGGGTTTCTAATACCATGATGGGAGTGAACCTCATTCCTACGTCAAAATATGATTAAAGTTCATAAAATTAGTATTGTTTCAATCTTTGATGTTAGCCAAAAGTGCTCTTTGGAGTACCCACAATGTGCCAGAAGTGATTCCTTCTGCAATTCTTATGGAGTTATGTGTATCGGTAACATATCTAAATATTACTGTAAATTCCTTAACAAAGGCCAGGGTAACTCATTCTCAACAATGTACAAGCATTTGGCCTCCTAACGACAGCATGATTTTTATCAGGAAGGAGTTCTTTGGTTCAGAGGTACTTACTAGGCAACTGACCTGTGAGGATCTTAAGAAGCTTAGTTGACAGGGTAATAATGCTGTTTTTATTTGGGGCATAAAGCATGGTAGTGTTAGATGTTATACTTTGCCATTGAAATAACCCAGAGATGGGTCAAACAAGGATAAGTTGGGTCATTGACAGGTTCCCCCCATCCATGAGGGTCAAGGGTGCTAAACTAGGGGTGAATATACAGTTACCCATCCATTTCTCCAAACTACATTTGAATAGAGTAAGAGAAATATTTTGTTTTATGAGGAGCAGAAAACAGTTCAGTTGTCCTAACTACATTTGAATAGAGTAAGAAAAATATTTTGCTTTATGTGGAGTGGAATATGATTCCACAGAAGCAGTATTCGCTGTGATACATATCCACCCCTCCAACATATTCTATTTATTTTGCAAAAGACATATAAATCCCTTGAGCAGGTATTTATACCACCAATGGACTTCTAAATGTGTAACAGTTCTGACAGAATAGAGGCAGATGATGTACTACATGAGAGGCAGAGGGCACTTCTCAGTATCACATATTTTTATGATTTAGGCCCTTGATTTTTTTTTTTTTTTTTTAGTGAGAAGCATTATGGTTATTCTAGTTGCATCAATTGTTTGAACAGTTACATAATGAAGAGGGGATTATACTCCATGATCAGCCAAATCAGTATAGAATACAGTAATTATTACATCCCTTGATCTGGATGTAATACCTTTAGATATAAGCTGTATAAAGAAAAAGGGCTTCCTTACAATGGTGGATTTGTGATGATCAAAGGGTAATTCATTGCTGATATAGGCTCACAGATCCTTAATAAAAGAATCAGTTTTCAGGGGTGTGTTGTCAATGTCATTATAAAAAAAGGAAGTTATACTTGCCAAAGGATACCATTATACACTTCTTGGCATTTAGTTTTAGCCCATGGTTTTGACACCAGATATTTTGTTTGGATCAGGCTCTCTTGGAGGACCTTGGTGTCTTTGGGGGAGTTTATGACGGCACCAAGTTAGCGATCATCTGCAAACGTGGCCAGCTACAAACTCTTAAATTTAGCTTGACCTTCAAAAAGTAAATGTCGAAAAGGAGGGGCCCAAGAATTGAACCTTTGGGGTACACTGCTAGTAACAGGTATTTTGTAGGAGGTAAAGCCAACCACCCTAACTTCCTGGGTTCTGTTTGTGAGCCAGTTTGCTATCCAATGCATTACACATGGAATGACATTTAGCTGGAAAAGTTTATCTACAATGTGGGATGGTGATGAATGCCTTTGCAAGGTCTAGATATACGGTGTACACTGTTTTGCCATTGTCCATTCCTTCAGTAACTTTTTTGTTAATTTTTTTATTTGGTTTTAAAACAATAAATAAACAAATCAATTATAAAACAAGCAAATAATTATTTACATAGGCCCACAGCTGATCAATGCATCAAAGTTATACATAGCAACAACAATTAATATTTTTTTCAAGTAAGTCTTTAAATTTAATCCAAGCTTTATTATGAATGTGTAATATTAAGAGTTCTCATCTTTATAGTACGGAATTCACTACTGCAAACAATTTTTGCCATATTAATAAATTCAACACTGGACGGGATAACTTTACTTTTCCAATTTTTAATAATTATTTTTCTGACTATAGCAAGAATAGACCAAAGAAGAGGCACTTGGGTTTTTGGAATTATCTCAGGAATCAGAGCATTAAATAAAAAAAAAGAAATTATGTATTCACCATAACGTTCCATATGTATTGTTGATTTTTCATCTCTTCACATGTGGAGTTCGGATCCCAGCCCTTGGATGCGACTTGGCCGTTAGCAAGCTTGTGGCAACCAAAAAGCTCTTGGATATCTTTCCCTTACCCACAATGCAGCTCTCCCAAATACCTCAGATCTTGTTTGCTGTCATAATATTAGTAGAAAGGAAAGGTTAGTATTTAACACCCAAAAGAACCTTAAGTGAGGCAATTTCTGGAGTTTAATGGAACTCAATCTAACCCTAGAAAGCCTCTTCCTGTTCAAGCAGAAATTCAAGGATGGGTGTTGGAGGGTGGGACTGTGAAGAGAGATGAAAAATCAACAATACAGATGGAAAGTTATGGTGAGCACATAACTCCTTTATCTGATATTGTCAATTTGTCATCTCCTCACATGTAGGAGTCCCCAGCTACCTTTATCCAGGGTGGACTCATGGGAAAATGTTCCTCAGAACCATCGTGCAGAATGAAGTCCTTCCCCTGGATACTAAATCTAATTTGCAATGAGTGATAAAGGTATGATTGTTTGCTCAAGTGGCTGCTGGCCAAATATCTAAGGAAGCATTGGTCTGGAAGACCGCAGATGGCCACCATTGCCCTAGTATAGAAAGAGCCCAAATGGAGGTGTCGGGCTTCATGCCTTTTGAAGAAAAAAATAAAGGAGATAAAACTAGAAACTCACTTGGTAGACCTTTACTAAGCCCTGCAAATGTGATAAACAACTGTTTTATTCTCCGAAACTCCTTCGTTCAATGTAGACAGAAACATAACTGTCTATGTACAGCCAACAAATGAAGCACATATTCTCTCTCCCTTATTAATAAATTTAGGTAAGAAAACGGGCAAATGTATAGTCCGATTAAGATTTGTTGGAGAAACAACTTTGGGCAAAAAAGAGGGGTTGGTACGCAACAAGACTCTGTTCTTAAGAAAAATCAAATACGGAAGTTCAGAAGACAGCGCTTGAAGTTCTGATAACTGTCTCACTAATGTGATAGCCACCAAAAAAAAGAGAGTCTTCCAAGAAAGATACTTAATGTCACAAGTTGCTGCAGGTTCAGACGGAGGTTGAATAATCAAACTCAGAACCAGATTTAAATTTCCAGAAGGGTCTTTGTAAGGAGGTTTTAACAAAATGGTACCTTTTAAGAAGGCTTTGCAATGTTTGTGGGAATTCAAGGACAAGTTAACAAACCCAGCATGAAAATTTGAAATGGCTGCTAACTGCACCTTAATAGTAGAACCCGTTGCCCTGTTACTGAAAAGGTGGGCTAGGAATTCCAGAATAAAAATGAATACGGGCTGTGATGGGATTCATATTGCTTTGCTGTGCCCAGAATATGAATCTCTTCCATTTACTTCTATATAGTTTCTGAATAGATGGCTTATGAGAGGACATCAGAAGGGCTGATGAGGAGAGCATAGGTTGTCTAGCAATCAATGGAACTGGAGGAACCAAGCTGTCACCCTGAGACTGAGAAGGTTGGGATGAGTCATTCCTGTCGGATGTGACAAAAGGTCTGGAAAGGGATCCGGGATCCAGGGATCCTACTGAAGATGAGGCCAAAGGAAGGGAAACCAGATTTGTTGAGGCCAATATGGGGCAATGAGGATTACTGTCCTCTTCAACCTTTTGGCTCTCTGAAGAAACTTGGGAATCAACGGAATGGGGGGAAAAGGCATTCAGAAGCCTGGGGGGCCAATAGTGTATCGGAGCATCCCTTGGGGTTTGCTACTGTGGGAGAATCAGGGAGAAGTAGTTGATGCATTTGCTGTTTAGGGGACAGGCAAAGAGATTGCAGCAAGGCTGGCCCCATGTGTGGAAAATATTCTCCATCACATTCTGGTTGAGGGACCACTCATGCAGCATGAGAATGGCTCTGCTCAGCTTGTCCTCTATGGTGCTGGATCTCCCTAGAATATGCACTGCTATTAGAAAGTGGTTGGATGAGATCATCCATTGCCACACTCTGAGTGCTTCCCGACAGAGAGAGTATGATCTGGTTCCTTCTTGAGTGTTTATGTACCATACTACCAACATGTCTGACTGAATTGCTACCATCCCTAGAGAAAGGGCAGACTGAAAGGCCTGCAATGCTAAGTGCACCGCCCTCATTTCTAAGACATTTATATGGAGCTTGGCCTTGTTTGCAGACTAGATACCTTGAACAGTCTTCTCCAGATAATGCTCCCCCACCCCATCAGGGAAGCATCCATAGTCACCATAGCCTATGATTGAGGTGGAGTAAAGGATCGGCCCTTGTGTCACCTGGGTGAAAATGAATCCACCATTTGAGATATTTTTTGTATATGTCCATTATGAGGATCCGATAGGATATTGGTTGTTGAATAACTGACCACTATGAGGCTAGAAGCCACTGCAAAATTCACATGTGAAACCTGGCCAGTGGGGCTAATATAATTGCAGCAGCCATGGAACCTACATGTAGAACATGACAGGCAGCTACCCTTTTATTTCTGATCAATCTTGCTTTCTGCCTCTTGATTGTCAATAGTCTGGAAGGAGGAAGGCTGGCAATCAACTGAGTAGTGTCCAGCAGGGCTCCTACGAACTCGATCGTTTGAGTGGGTTCCAGATGAGATTTTTGGTGATTTATGGTTATGCCTAGTTCTAAACAAAACTGAAGAAAAGAGTCTCTTACAAAGGCTAGTAGATGGCTGGTTAGGGTGGAAATGAGCCTGTCATCTAAGTATGGAAATACTTGGAATCCTTGTCGCCTCAGGTGAGCCGCAACCACTGGCATGCATTTGGTTAACACTCTGAATTGGTAGGGAGACCAAAGGGCGGTGTTCTGTACTGGTAATGACTGGCTCCCAACCTGAAATGTCGGTATCTTCTTGAGTGCCTGTCCATCTTTATATGATAATACGCATCCTGAAGATCTATTGAGCACATCCAGTCATTCTTTTCCAGAAAAGGAAATATGGACTGAATAGTGACCATTCGGAGCCTGCTGCATCAAACTGATTTGTTTAACTTGCTGAGACCCAGAATAGGTCTCCAGTCCCCTGTTTTCTTTGGTACTAAACAAAAAACTTGAGTTAAGTTCTGAATCCTCTCTAGTCTAGGGGACCTTTTGGATGACTCTTCTTTCTGGCAGTTTTTGAATTTGCGAGACTGCTTGATCCCTTTGACTGGGTGGGAATGTCTGGGATTTTCTTGTTGGGATGTGGCTGTTGAGAAAAGGGAATTTGGTTTCCCCCTGGATATTATTCTCTGCACCCACATATCAGAAGTTATCTTTTCCCAGGCTTTCCAGTTCAGGGATAGACGACCCCCGATTGTCTCCACAGGAGCGAACTGTTTCCCCCAAAGAAAGGTTCCTGGAAAACTTGGTGATGTAGACTTCCTCTGCTGTGAGGGTGACATTTTCTGTTGTTGTTTCCCCCTCTGCCTTTGGGGGAACAACTCTCTACGTGTGTGTTGGTAGTACCCCTGAGACTTCTTGAACCACATTTTTCTGCTGCCTTATTGACTTTTGGGATAGGGTCTCTGAGGAGCTGAAAAACATATGGCCATGGTAGAAAGGGTCTTACCCTCCTTCTCACACCTGGATAGCTTATCCTTAACTTTGGGACCAAAAAGCGATTTGCCGCCAAATGGAGCATTGAAAAAAGGAAGACTTAAAGGGTTCTGCAAAATCGCAAAGGTAAAAGACGAAAAAATGCACAAACCACCAAGAAAATCATCACACAAGCAGCATGCAGGCAATAAAAGCCAGTGAGCCCTGAAATAATCCAATGTGTGCTTTAAATCAAGCCAACATGTCCAATTCAGTACAAGGATGCTTTCCTTATTCAGACAAACAAGTGGGTATAAGCACTTTCATTCCAAAAATTGAAGCAAGAACTTCATCAGATACAAAGAAATTAAGGAAGTAAACTGTTTTAAATAGGAAATCTTACATGACATCACTTTCTGGATTAATGAAAACCACTCCCAAGTTTGAAACACTACATATGAATGTGTCAGCACAAAACAGTATAAATATCAAAATATAAAAATACATATAAGAACTGACTTCGCAAATGTCAACACCCTAACTATATATTATAAACACAATAATAAATATGTAAATATGCGTGTATATAAAAATGCTTTTAAGATGCTTTTAAAAAATATATATATGCATATAAAAACATATAAATAAAATATGCATACAGTTAAAAATCCATTAGGAACAAATGAATAAATGTCATGTACATATACATACAACAGGTATGAAGGCCATTTATAAAAAACATTTTTGTACCAAATCCATATC
The DNA here is from genome assembly GCF_019279795.1 of Protopterus annectens. Taxonomy (NCBI): domain Eukaryota; kingdom Metazoa; phylum Chordata; order Ceratodontiformes; family Protopteridae; genus Protopterus; species Protopterus annectens. The sequence continues at coordinate 1,912,161,543 of NC_056731.1, forward strand.
TGAAGAGAATGTTTCACCTATCAAGAGCCCTCAATTTAAGCAGACTGCTTATGGAAAGGTTGTCATTTAAGCCTGGCCAGTGGGTGGCCTCAAGTCATAATTGCCATAGCAACTCAGCTTTTTCGAGTAAATATGGCCCCCCTATTATGTCTTTTTTGAACTTGAAGTACTACAAATTTGAACTGGTGATTGTTGTACTCACTAATGTGCCTAGCAAGTGCATTCACTTCACTAGCATCCCTTATATTCCTAAGGTGCTCGCTGATCCTATTTTTAAGCTTATGTTCCATCTTCCCCACATAAAAACATGGGCAAAAGGAACATATAGCACAGTAGACTACTCTTTCACACCTCTCAGGTATTTTTATTTTCGTTCTATTAATTTCACATTCACTGACTTCCAAAATGAAAGGGCAAAATTTACATGCCCCACACTTAATCATCTGACCCTTCCTATAGATTTCATCATTATTACGTTCAAAAATGTTCTTCAAGTTAGGGCCCTTCTTGAAAACACACACAGGTTTTTCTCCTAAGATTTTAAAAAATTATCTGTCACTACTCAACAAATTCCAATTCTTACACAGAATATCTTTAATGGTGTATGCGTCATTTGAGAAGACAGTTGAAAAATTTGTACGGTAATTAGTTACTTCAGACCCAGAAGAATGGTGCCCCCTGTATGTTTCCTGGTTATGGAAAATTGTTTGGTCATTCACAACAATGTCCGTGACTGTTTCAGTTATATTCAACCCAGTCAAACTGAGATGTTCAGTATTACGGGTGCCCAAAATTGGTGCAAAATACCCACATTGTCTTTTCTCACTAACCTCCTTCATGATGTTAATTAAATTGGGGGGGATAACCTCTTCTCAAGAACATTTTCTTCAAGTTAAGGCATTCCCTAGTAAAACCTGTCCAAGTTGTCACCATGTGTGCTGCACGCACAAATTGCCCCTTAATAACTGCACGTTTCTGAGTGAATGGGTGGCAGCTGTCGAAATGCAGAAAACTATCGGAATAGGTTTCTTTTCTAAAAGTTTCAGCCACAAATCTCTCTTGTAACAGATCTTTCTTTAACAAAACATCAAGATAGGAAATTTCACATGCATTAACACTATATGTAAACCTCAAAAAGAGGTTGAGTTGTTAATATAGTTAATGAATTCAACAATTTGGTCTCCAGGGCTTTCCCATACAATAAACATGCCATCCAAATACCTCATGTAAGTATTACAGAATCAGAAATATGTTGATTGTTTCAAAGTACGTTTTTCCCATTCCAACATGACGATATTGGCATACCACCCCCCACATGCTGAATCCATAGCAACCCCCTGTGTTTTTAAATAATACTGATTATCGAACAAGATAAAGTTGCTTCTCTGCACCATATCCAAAATCTGTTCGTACATATTGATTTTGCCCTGGGGTATTCCCTTAGAAAACAAATAATCACAAAACCATTCCTCCCCAATGGAATGTGGGATGACAGAATATAAATCTACTGCATCAATTGTAATAAATAAAAAGTCGGACCTAAAACAAGTGTTATTAATTTTCCTTAAGAAGTCCCAAGAATCAATACCTAGCTGGGGTTCATCCAAAAGTAACTTCTTCAGTTTAGTATCCAGAAATTTAGCTAAGGGGTGTGTGACTGATCCCCGGGCATCAACAATGGGATGCATGAGTGGTTTTTGAATGTTTTTATGGAGTTTTGGCAAACCAAACATTATGGGTGTAATTGGAAATTCTATTGTCAGAAAGTGTAGTTCGTGGATTGAAATGAGACCATCAATAAATAAGTCCTGGATGTACCCCTTATTCTATGTGCCATTTAACTCATTTAAGGAATTTTCACAATAAGTATCTGTCTCCAAAATAGATTTCATTTTTGCTGATATAGTCATTAGTTCTCATAATGACAACCCCACCCCCTTTATCTGGTTTCATTATTCTGATGCCATATAGTTGCTTCAAACAATTAAGCTCATCTCTCTCTTTTTTAGTTAAATTACTACTGAAAATATTGTTTCTAAATCTGTTACCCAGATTTCTAATATCGAGTTCACAAACTCTCTCAAAGGAAGCTAAAATAGGATGGGTGGGCGGATTGTAAGAACTGGATACCTTTAGTGGTTGACGTACCTGTTCGACCCCTTGAAACAAAACCTGTAAATTCAATTTCCTCACAAAGTTTTAAATCAACCAGTGTATTCACAGTGTTTAAGTATTGACTAAGAACAAACATAAAACCTTTTGCCAAGAGGTCACAAGAAGTTACATTCAAGGAAATGTCAGTATAATTGTAAACTTTAAAGTCTCCAGTACTGTTGAGGTCAATATGTAAAGTTGGGGAACTTTCCCCTCGAACAATGTCAGGTATAGAGTGTGATGAAATATCAGTCTGTATTGTCTCCTCCTCCTCCATGGACGATAGTTGTTTCCCCTGTTCACTTGGCCATTGCCTCTTTGTGCAGGGGCTTGAAAGTGATTGTTCTGAAAGTTTGTACCCCCCCCCCTGATTCATGAGACTTTCTGACCGTCTTAATTAGGGAAAGTTTTCTTCCCCTAAAAAATGTTCATCCAATGAATCAATTTCAATGTCCATGCTAGTTGCAACTTCGTTAGTTTGATGTGGGTTTTTTTTAGATGCCATTCTTGTGAGGGGGGTGGGTAAGCCACGATTGGCATAGTCCCTCTCATTCCTGATAAGCTTTTCTGTTTTTGATAACAGTCATTTGTTCATCAATAGAACTTAAAATCCTATTGCAGTCAGACCTGTTAGTGCTGAACCCAGGGTCATTAGTAATAAGTTCATCCAAAGTCTTTACTTCCTGACTCAATTCAACAATATTAATTTTATGTCTTACCACCATTTCCATGTATTCTAAACCCCATTTATCAAAAAAGGCCAAGAGTTCATTGTGGAAACCAGAATTAGCAACTAGTCCAGTTGGGAAACATCAGACATGCAGGCCTTTGGGAACTATTTTTAACTTAATGCACTCACTAAAGTATGCATTTTCCATCTGTAATTTTTTAATTTTCAGTAAAATACAATCTAAATCAGAAAGCCGGTCATTAAAAGACTCGGTCACTGTACTCCGGTTCTGATTAAAACATTAATTACTTTTAAGCCATTCAGACAGATTGTGTTTAACACTTACATTATTAGAGATAGTGCTTGCTGCAGTTCCATTTGCATTCAAAATGACCCCTGTGGTGTTTAATGAAGGTCCGGAACAAAGATGTGCTGCCAAAATGCTGCTGTTGTTAATATTCAGGTTTCCAATGCCCTCAGTAGACGCACATTGTGTAGATGTGCTTGGAAAAGGGTGAAGTGACATCTGTGAAAGTGAAAATTGCTCCAGACATTCCATCCGTTGATTGAACTGTTGGATGAGAACAGTAAGCTCATCCAAAATGCTTCGAATTTGCGTAGATTCATTTTCTTGATTGGAATCCAGTCCAGGGTTCTGTTGCTCCGCCTCCATCTGCTGTGGCAATCCAAAATACTAGTAAAAGACGAAAAAATGCACAAACCACCAAGAAAATCATCGCACAAGCAGTATGCAGACAATAAGAGCCAGTGAGCCCTGAAAGAATCCAATGTGTGCTTTAAATCAAGCCAACACATCCAATTCGGTACAAGGATGCTTTCTTTATTCAAACAAGTGGGTATAAGCACTTTCGTTCCAAAAATTAAAGCAGTAACTTCATCAGATACAAAGAAATTAAGGAAGTAAACTCACTTTCTGGATTAATGAAATCGAAAACACTTATACCCACTTGTTTGTCTGAATAAAGAAAGCATCCTTGTACTGAATTGGCCATGTTCACTTGATTTAAAGCACACATTGGATTATTTCAGGGCTCACTGGCTCTTATTGCCTGCATACTGATTGTGTGACGAAAATCGCAAAGGTGCATTCAGGCATGCTTCCTCATGGAAATGATGGAACCCACCGCTATACTCGTTCCTTCGGCTGCATGGGTTATGAACCTCATGGAAGAGTTGGCAAATGAGTGAAGGGTGGATAACTGGGAAGCTACTTTCGCTTTAGCTCTCTCAGATACTGCTCCTTGAAGGGTATCTGAGAGTTTCTTGATCAGATCCCTTTGTAATCTGGTGAAGTGAGATAAGAAATTCAGTGACCGCAAGGCAAAGGTTGCTGAGGAAAAGAGACGTTTCCCAAATATATCCATCGTCCTAGAGTCTTTATTAGGAGGATGGATAGTGGAGCTCTCCTAGGAAAGTTACTTCTTGGTTGCCGCTGCCATGACCATGGCATCTACTGCAATCTCTTTAGTCCACAAGGCCTTATCTGAGGGAGTGGTTACAATCTTATTTGATCTCCAAGGAAAAGGCTCGATGAAGTTTGGGGTCTCCCACATCCACTGTGAGATCAAATCTATGAGCTCATCAGTGGGTGGAGTCACCCAGAAGGTAGATGGGTGGGAACCAAAGGCGGCCATGCAGACCGACTCCTCAGGCAAAGTTTTGCTGGACTGCCAATCACCTCTCTGCTTAATCTCTAAAATCTAAAATCTCCCCAAAGGAGATGCCTTTGGCGTGACTGAGGGGAACCTTCACCTTCATTGAGGTTGGTGTTTTCCATGGCTGACTCTTCCGTGGAGTCCAAATGCTTCCTCTTGCATACATTTTTCCAAGGGACCTCCTCAGTGGGATAATCTGGGGAGGTATCAGAAGAGTTGGGGATTCTCTGACAGGTATCCTGGTGCCTAGGGTCCTGCTGGAACAAGGTGGGAATGAAGAAAAAGAATGCTGGGTATCTACATGGGATAATGGATCCGAGAGGGCAGGTGCCTTTCTCAATGTAGTGGCAGTGATGGCCCTCTCCAAAGCCCCAAAGGTTGACTGCTCCTGAATGGATGAGGACTCCGGCTCCGATAAGCCATGCTTTTCAGATGGAGAACTCTCCTGGCCAGAAGACAGCTCAACTTCGCTGAAGCCCTGGGGGGCAGTGACTGCCATGACTATCTGGGAGTGGACTGCATCCAATGCTCGCGAAACTCACTTCGGCTCCGGGAGCACTCCAACTCTGAAAAAGCAGATAAGCTCAGAGCGAAAGTCTGATCAGAAGAAGTAGACAATCTTGAATATGATCTAAAAGGCACCAAACATATCACATCCATGGGGTCTGAAGCTTTCCCTGAAGTTGGAGGATGAGGAAGAGGGGGAGCAGATGGCTTATGTAGACCCTGAACCAAATGGGTCGAGGGGGACCTAGTGATACCCTGTGCCCATAAAATCTTCTGTAACACATGTTCCACATCGTCTTCTGTCAGACTCCTGGTTGAATGACAGGACGAGACAGAAGGAGATATTGGACATGACAGAAAAGGGGGAAGGTACCCTTGCCAGGAACTGAGTCAAAAGATGGACAGTACCTTACCCTCAGTAAAGGCATGATTGGCTTTAATAGGCTAAGTGTCAGATCCGGCCCCAATGGATCCGAACCATCATTGCTAGATGGCATTGAAGCCGAAGAAGTCAGATCCAATGGAGTGAGAGATGGAGCAGAAGGTCCTGATCCTTTTGCAGACTCCCTGTATGAGGAAGATTTCTTCTTCTTCAACTTTGATTCCAAAATATCTGTCAGGACCAAAGGCGGCCTCTTTTTGGCCTTGTCCGAAGATCTGGCGGACAAGGATGAAGCCAGGCTCGAATTAGCCGATTTAACATGAAAAGAGGAGCTAGACTTTTCTTTGCTTCCAGAAATAGCTTCACCAAAGACGGAAGGTATCATGCCCCTTAGGATGAGCTTGTTTCTACAAACTATTAAGGCTCTATTATTAAAAGAGTGACAAAACGCACAGTCATCTTGTTAAGTGTAGAGGCCCCAGACAATGCACACAAGTAGCGGGCATCGCTAAAAGGGATTTTATGCCCACATTTGGTGCACTTCTTGAAACCAGATGGTTTCTTCTGTTTCTCCGCCATGACAGAGAAAGAAGGCCAGAGAAAACATGCACACAGATACACTCACTCAAGAAGAGACAGCAAAGGGCAGATAAATGGAAGAAAAAGAATGGGAAAAGACCTACTAATAACAGCAAGAAAGAAATACCGTTAAGGTAAAAGGGAGGGAAGTAACCTATAAAAAGGTAGTTATTGGTGGGAAAAAGAAGAAGTGAAAGTACTCTAAATAAGGAAGCAGTTACTAGAAAAGGGGATCCTGAAGTTCACGGTAGGGACAGACAAAAAATATAATACTGAAAATTTAAAAATTGAAGGAAATAGAAGGAAAACAATTGAAAAATATGACCCGACACCAAGAGCTAGCTGGGATGACCACATCTTCGCAAAGTGGCAGACGAGGTCTGAGGTATTTGGGAGAGGTGCATTGTGGTTAAGGGGGAGGTATGCAAGAGCTTTTTGGTTGTCAAAAGCTTGCTAACAGCCAAGTCAGATCCGATGGCTCGGATCTGAACACCACATGTGAGGAGGAGATGAAAAACTGACAATAACAGATCTAAAGATTTAGAAATATTACGTCTATCAGACCATACAGCTTGAATTAAGTTATTAATTTCTTTCCAAAAATGGGGAGATGCTTCACATTCATATACCATATGCGTCCATCGGATTCACTTTATAATTTCGAAATACTGAAATATCGAATTTCAGTATCTCAAGACTGTGTGTGTGTGTGTGTGTGTGTGTGTGTGTGTGTGTGTGTGTGTGTGTGTGTCTCTCTTTCGGCTTTTCCCGGTTAGGGGTCGCCACAACGGAACTCCGGTCCGCTAATGATTGGCAGTTGATTTTTATGTACCGAGTTGCCAGCTCTGCCACACAACCTTCAACGAAGGTACGCCCATTCACGCATGTCTCCAAGCAGAAGACGCTCTAGCTGAGAATCGAACCGGACAGCGTCTTAGTGTGAGGCGACAACGCTACCGCAGCACCACCAGACTATAAAGCCGAAAAATCAAAATACCGAAACCCCAAAACCATGACTTTTAAACACACCCTACACCACACAAACACACACACACCTTCCTCCCAACACTACAAAAAAAACCACACAGAAACAAAACAAAACACATACAAACACCTACCTACATTTAACTGCACCCCCCCTACACCCCTGCTATTTATATATACCAACTCAGAGGTTGCACTAAAAATGACACAGACACAAAACCCACCACTACACAATCTACATTCCCCTCGCACAAACACACATCACATACATACAAACACCACCGCTGATTCGACATTTCCGGATTCAGTTATGTGGTCTTTTGCAGAATTGGGCTTTTGCTATTATAGTCTTGAGATACAGAAATTCGATATTTCAATATTTCGAGATTATAAAGTGAACCCGCGTCCATCAACTATTATTTCAGAATCATATCTCCAGCATTTAATTCTATTTGATTTATACATAACTGTAATTTTGTTAGGGGTAACAAAAGCTCTGTGTAAGAATTTCCAAGTGAAAATTTTCCAATATAATGAAGCTATAGTTCATTTTTATCTGTAGATTTTAATATTATTTTCTTGTATTCTTCAGAGAAGTCTTCATTATTAATTTTGAGTAGTTCCAACAGGAATTGTCTAAATATGTGAAATCTAACTTAAAAATATTATACATTTATGATAAATACGATTTTCATTGCATTATTATTGATATTTATTAAGAATTCCAATAATTTGCGGAACAATTTCTTATCTAGGTTAAATACTTATTAATCTCTGTGTATTAACAAAGTCTCTAAATATTTGTAAAATTAACCAATTCTCAGAATTTTGATTGTATCTGGACCTTAAATTTTCAACAATATATACATCGGTACTATTTAAGAATTGATGCCAATAAATTATTTTTTGTTACAATACTAACATTTTGTTGAAGTTATGAGTTTCTAAGCAGTCATTTGTATATGCAATTGGAAACCTAGAAAATATTAAGTCATTAATACAATGGTTAGAATGTGTGAACTTTTAGAAAGAGGAAATTATGTTATTTACATTGGGAATTTTCAGAAGAAGGTGCAATTCCATTTACACAAAAATCTTTTATAACCAGATAAAACTATTAGGAACAATATGTTTATGACTAGTTGTGATACATTTATTATTTATTAATAATACTTCTTGATGCATTTGTTTTCATTTTGAACCATAAGATGAATTTATCCACAATACTATAACTTTTACAATTACTGAAGTAGCATATGACTTAATATCAGGGAATTATTTTCCACCATTATCCCAACCTTTTCAGTGCCAATCAAAGGAAACTCTCCACAGGTTCATATATAAGTACTAGGCTAGCTGCCCTTGCGGGTCATTTTAACCCTTGCCAAGTTCCCTTGATGAGAATCAAATCCTGTACATCTGGTGTGAGAGGTAAACACCTTAACCATTAGACCAAATCAACCCCCTTGGTTTATTAGGATGCCAAAAAAATTAAGTAGAATATCATTTACAGTGGATATAAAAAGTTTACACACCCCTGTTAAAATGCCGGGTTTTTGTGATATAAAAAAATGAGACCACAATAAATATTTTCAAAACTTTTCCCACCTTTAATGTGACCTATAACCTGTACAATTCAATTGAAAAACAAACAAATCTTTTAGGTGAAAAATATAAAAAATAAAAAAGGTACAATATGCTGGTTGCATAAGTGTGCACACCCTTACACTAATACTTTGTTTTATGTGCACACCCTTAAACTAATACTTTGTTGAAGCACCTTTTGATTTAATTACAGCATTCAGTCTTCTTGGGTAGGAGTCTAACAGCATGGCACATCTTGACTTGGCAATCTGTCAGATTGCTAGGGCATCTCTTGTGCACAGCCCTCTTCAGGTCAACTCACAGATTTTCTATTGGATTTAGGTCTGGACTCTGGTTTGGCCATTCTAAAACTTTAATTTTCTTCTGGTGAAGCCATTCTTTTGTTCATTTGGATGTATGCGTGGGGTCAGTGTTGTGCTGAAAGGTGAAATTCCTCCATCTTTCTAGCAGACGCCTGAAGGTTTTGGGCCAAAACTGACTGGTATTTGGAACTGTTCATAATTCCCTCCACCTTGACTAAAGCCCCAGTTCCAGCTGAAGAAAAGCAACTCCAAAGCATGATACTGCCACCACCATGCTTCATGGTGTTCTTTTGGTGATGTGAAGTGTTGTTTTTGCGCCAAACATAGTTTTTGGAAATGTGGTCAAAAAGTTCAACCTTGGTCTCATCAGACCATAACACATTTTCCCATGTGCTTCTGGGAGACTTGATGTATTGATTTGCAAATTTTAGCCAGGCCTGGATGTTTTTCTGTGTAAGAAAAGGCTTCCATCTTCCAACCCTACTCCATAGACATTTGGAAAATATGGGAGATTGTTGTCACATGTAGTACACAACCAGTACGTGCCAGGAAATTCCTGCAGCTCCTTCAGTGTTGCTGTAGGTCTCTTGGCAGCCTCCCTGACCAGTTTTCGTCTTGTCTTTTCATCAATTTTGGAGGGATGTCCAGTTCTTTGCAATGTCACTGTTGTCCCATATTTTCTCCACTTTTTGATGACTGTCTTCACTATGTTCCATGGTATATCCAATGCTGTGGAAATTTTTTTGTACCCTTCTCCTGACTGATACCTTTCAACAATGAGATCCATTGGATGCTTTGTAAGCTTTCTGCGAACCATGGCTTTTGCTGTAGCAGGCAACTGAGTAAATGTCAGGAAAATCCTACTAAGACAGCTGAACTTTATTTGGGGTTAATCAGAGTCTCTTCAATTCATGGTAGGTGTGCACCCAGGAAGACTGAATGTTGTAATTAAATCAAAAGGTGCTTCAACAAAGTATTAGTTTAAAGGTGTGCACATACAACAACGTATTAGTTTAAGAGTGTGCACACTTATGCAACCAGCATATTGTATGTTTTTTATTTTTTCCCTAACAGATGTTTGTTTTTCAATTGAATTGCACAGGTTATAGGTCACATTAAAGGTGAGAAAAATTCTGAAATAATTTATCGTGGTCTCATTGTTTTTATATCACAAAAACCTGGCATTTTAACAGGGGTGTGTAAACTTTTTATATCCACTATTGTATCTTCATCAATTTTTTTGGTGGAGATAGTAATAAAGATTGCAAGACAAACAATATTTTAGGGAGAATTACCATCTTAATAAGCATTAATCGTTCTTCCATTGTAAAGAAGAATTTCTTTATTAGACATTTTGGTTATACCAGGGAATTTCATTTGACTGATATTCCAACTGAAGTTAGAATATTTTTGTATGAGTTTTTTATTTTTATTATTAATTAATGTACTAGTTTTAATATGATTAAATCTTAAGTTCGAAATTTCTTCAAACTGACTCAGAGAACTAATTATATATTCTAATGAATTCTCTGTACATTTCCTATTGTTAGTAAAATACCATCAGCAAAGAGTTGAATGTTTAGTTCAAAATTTTCTTTTATTTTGATATCATTAATGTTCTTATTGGATTTAATACTATTAGCAAAAGGTTCTATAGCTAATGCGAAAAGTAAAAGTGATAATGGACAGACTTGTTTTGTGCCTTTTTTAATTTAAAGAAATTAGAAAGAAAAGAACCAATTTTAAAATAAGCACAAGAGTTATTGTATAACTTAAAAATTAATGCAATTAGCTTCGGTGAGGAATTATATACTTTAAGTGTTTGAAACAGGTATGATCAATTAACTGAGTCAAAAGCCTTGTCTAAATCAAGACTAAAAGTTTTTTTTTTATTTACATTAATGCATTCATTAGTCTATTAATATATGTATTCTTATTATATTATCCTAAACATGCCTCTTTAAAATAGACCCAGGGCCAGATTCAATACAATCAACATTAAGTGTACACAATATATATTCAAGAACATTATTATCTCATTTTTGTGCTTTCTAGTAACTCAGAAAGCTTATACTAAGTGTACCTGCAGTCTACACTTTGGGGTAACTTTTATGAATCCCTGTCGATATTTCAAGGTGCAAGGATATCAGTAGGAAAACTAAAATTAAGAGAAAGAAGGTGTGAGCCATGTCTGTGTTGTCTGTTCACTCAAAATGGTGTACACAGTGTAGGCGTTATTGAATCCCAGGGCCCATTTAATCATTGTTAATTAGTTTCAGTGGCTAAAATGAACATGAATATCTCATAGTCCACATTTAAAAGTGAAATGGGTCTGTATGATGAGCACTTTGTAGGATCCTTATCTTGTTATAAAATATGTGATATAAAAGAATATTTCCATGATGGGGGGGGGGGGGACTTCGGCAGCTGTTTTTATATCTCTATAGACCTTATCTAATATTTTAAATGCATCATCCAGTAGTATTTATATAGTTCTGGTATAAAACCATCTACGCCTGGCACCTAACTTTTTTATTTGATCTTTTATTTCTGAACTGAATGGTCTACCATTTTTTTTATTTTACTTATTTTATTATTTATATTTTCCCTTAGAAAAGTTTCAACTATATCATCATTATCTAGGTTATTTGTGTTGTTTATATTTTCATAATCTCATGTGATATATTAAATTGTCAGTTTTTAAAAAAAATATTAAAGATTATATAGCATTATGGTCTAATAATGGACATGAAACTATTGAAACTTCTCTGATACGTGCTAACAGAATGTTTGAGACAGAAATTTGATCAATTTTTGTGTTCCTTATCTATATGAATAATGGGGTAAACTGAAGTGAGTGTTTTTCCTTAGCTCATATATATCCTTTAAATTCATTAAATTTACAAAATCTATTGTGTTTAGCTGAAGATGTGATTCTCAGCTTTCTATCTGCAGTGGAATCTTTGTCTGATAAAATAAAATTAAAATCACCAGCCATTATGACTTCACCTTTCATGTAATAGGCTACAGTGTCCAAGGAATTTTTTTTCATCTTTAGCTCCAACCCCTGGAATCCAATAAGAATTCGCCAATGTATACAGTTTTCTGTTCCACTCAATTATAACGATGCTTAAAATACCATTTTTGTCAACATAGGTATCTTTTACATTAGGCATTACTGGTGAGTTCTTCCATAAAATGAGGGTACTCTTCTTTTAGCTCAAAAGCCAGAACCTGCTAAAACCATATCATTCTTTAATGAAAGTTTATATGCATCTTTATTAAGTAAATGTGTTTCCTGCAGAAATGCTATTTGAGCTTTATGTAATTGCAAGTATTTGAACAGACTTCTTCTCTTTACTGGATTATTCAATCCATTAATATTAAAAGATATGCATTTAAAATCAGACATTTATACAAGAAAGAAAGAAACACAGGTATAATGAAATCACATTTATGTACATAACATATTAGATACTTTATAAATAACAATACAAAACCTTCAGCTATGGACAGAACTTTTAAAACAAATAAAAAAAATTACTTAATGATAAAATCCTAAAACATTCTATCATGGAATGACGTATTCCTAGTTTGCTGAAAAAGACAAACAAACTACCTCTCAAACTCACCATTAGACTAACGACGCTTAGTTCATGCTTCTGATTCATATTAATATGTCTCACATTTTTAGTATGCACCATCTTAAAAAAGCCCATCAGTGAGTTATTATGAATAAGAGAACTTAAATGGATGTTCAGAATCTTTATTATAGGTTGACCAAATGGAATATCTCTACAGTCATCTTTCCCTGTACCTCACACTATCTCCCTGGTCTACTATAGGGAGAAAGTCAGTTATTTTCATATTTATTAATCTATAGGTCAGATGATTTATATTTTTTCTGTTTTATTTACTATATGTAAAGTTGTTCACAGGATCATGAGTTCATAAATAAGTGCCAGGCTAACTGCCCTTGTGGGTCATTCCAAGTCAGGCAATTACCCCATATGAGAATCAATCTCTGCACCTTCTGCCTACAAGGTGAACATGTTAAAGGAGAACTGCACCCACAGACTCAAACAACATGCTTATTTTATCATGGTTTGGTGTTTCCTACATTTTAACACCACTCTGGGACTATTTACAGTTTTTTTTAAATATTTATATACATAATTTCTGAGCCTGACCACATGGGGTCTAGCATCTTGAAGTGATCCTGATTGTTTAGCCTGCCTCCAGATATCCCACAATGCAGTGCTTGTCTGTAAAAATTACATCACACAGGCCTCTTTCTTCTTAAAGTTCCTGTCACTGCACTGATTTTACATGTATACATTGCTGTCTTTCAGTCAGTTAATTTTAAGTAACATTTCATGTCATTTCAATGACTACTTAAAACACAAACAGTTAAAATGCCACAGAACAGGCTTTCAAAGTGCTTTTTACTGCTGCTTCTTTTTAGAATGGCTAAATTGCAGTCCTTTGTGAAGCCTGAAATGTACTACTTCGACTCATCTCCCATCGCCCTTCACACCTAACTTCCCTAGCTGTCAACGTACCAAGAGTAATTTTAGCTGTTACCTGCTGTGATTGATAGTGCACAGCAGGAGACTTGACTTGTACTGTTTTCTTGTTCTAGCCTTTACTTTCTGTATAGGTAGGGGAAGGACCAGGGAGCTGTGACATCACAGCATGGGTGGGTTTATACGATGGTCATGGTGATGTCAGTTTGTGGAGGGAACTGAACAGAAAACTATCTGTATTCATTGGCCTTGATGAGATCAATGAATTGGAGACTGCAGCAAGCTTTTCCAGGGTGGGATAAAAGCTTTTTGAAAGTGAAACCAACACAGTATGGTAATGTACTGTTCTAGAGGAGAGAACCATTCGATTTAAATTATTTTAAATGCTGTAGTGTTGTTTATTCATAGCAGGGACTGTAAATAGGGAGAAAAAGGACAGAGACATTGAGCATTTAATAACAGAATCCTGTTGTTGTCCTTTAACCATTATGCCAACCTCCCATCCTTGTAGACATATTTATATTCTTTAACTATATACATATTTACTTATTCTGATCTCTTTCTATTTGTATGCTGTGCCTATTCCTAGGTTTTATATTTTAGCTATAATCCCAGTGCAGAATATCATATAATAACACATTTATATTTACCCTATGTTTGATATTCTTTAATCTAGTACTACCATTAGAATCAGTCCTATATTTTCCTTAAATGTTATGTCTAATAGTATCTGAAAAATATTCTCTTTAAGATTCAAACTTTCCATAAGAAATTGTTCTGATATATTAAGTTTTGTTATCATTAAAAAGAGACAATAACAGAGAAACACAATCCTATTTTTTATCAGAAGTGTCATTCTATAGGCTAGTACATAAACTATATTTCGGGTGTACTGCAAACATTCAGAACTATTTAATAACCGACAGTGGTTTAGAATGCAATTCACTGCCTTTTGCTTATTATCTAACTTGTATTTATTGACATCTTAGCATATGATTCAAAATATTATGATTACTTACTTTTAGACAGGAAGAAGCAACCTGGACAGTTCTTAAAATTTTCAGAACTACTGCAGCATCACAAAAGTGCTCATGACTCTAATTAAGCTGCTTCAAGCTGGTCCTCATGATGAAGGCTTGCAAATGAACAGTTTATCAGCTACAGTTCACACAAAAATGCTCCTGAGTGTATCCAAGCCACTTCTACATTATACATCAATCCCTCAAACCCTTCTAAACCACTAAAAAAAAAAAAAAAAAACATTTCAAAGTATGTTAACCACTAAAAAGCTATTGTTTTTTTAAAGAATTAACATTTAATGATTCAGTAAGCACTATCTATATGAAATGTGTAATATAAAGCAGACTGTCTTCTTTTAAAGGAGAAGTACAGTTTTGTACCTACCATAAATGTAGATGTTCGAGGATCCACATTGCTGCAGTCCTAACACTTGGGTAGTCCGCTGTCCCTCGGTCGGCCCGAATATCAGAGTATAAGGCTGACGTCGGTCAAGGCGCATTTGACTGACATCAGAACGTCAGGGTACAAATGCGCATGACCGACGTCATATCCTCAGTCTTTTCCTGCCCCAGATGTCAGAAGACCCTAAAAAGAAAGGTCAAAACACATAGACCACAACTAAACAACCAACTAGCCTAACACCAAAAATATGTATAATATATACAATATATACAAAATGCAATATACCTCAGATGGATAACCCAACCCACACAACCACCTCAAACAGCAGAGGGGAAGGAGGGAGGAATTGGACTGCAGCAATGTGGATCCTCGAACATCTACATTTATGGTAGGTACAAAACTGTACTATGTTCTTCATCCCACATTGCTGCAGTCCTAACACTTGGGTAGAATCCCAAAGCAGAGATAAGGGAGGATGGCTAAATTATAATGAAGCAGGAGCTGCCAAAATGCCCTGCAACACAGCAGTGGCAAAACCAGCCCTGGATTTAGAGTACAATGGAAGGTGGTAATGCCTAGAGAAGGTATGCACTGAACTCCAAGTGGCTGCCTCCAAAATATCCTTAATAGCCACCCCCCTCAAAAAAGCTGTTGAAGTGGCAGTAGCCCTAGTGGAATGAGGTCTAATCCCAGCTGGAATCTCTTTGCCATGATGGGAATAACAGAAAGCAATGCAAAATCCAATCCACTTAGAAATAGTTTGTTTTGACACGGGCTTGCCCTGAGAGCACAAAGCAAAAGAAACTAATAACTGCTGAGATTGTCTGAACCCTTTAGTTCTGTCCAAATAATATCGCAACTGCCTGTGTACATCTAAAGTGTGCAAAATCTTTTCCCCTTTAGTTTGGGGATTTGCATAAAAAGTAGGCAAATGAATAGTTTGGTTTAAAGCCACACTAGAAACCACTTTAGGCATAAAGGAAGGATTAGTACGTAAAGATACCCTATCCTTGTGGAAAATTAAAAAAACGCTCAACTGCCATAAGGGCCTGCAATTCAGAAACCCTTCTTGCAGAGGTAATGGCCAACAAAAAAGCAGTTTTCCATGACAAATATTTCAACTCAGCAGTAGCTGCAGGCTCAAAATGTTGTAGAGTGAGTTTCTCCAACACAAAATTGAGATCCCAAGCAGGAGTAGGAGCTCTTCGTGGGGGTCTTATATTCTTTGCCCCTCTAAGAAATTGCTTGAATAAAGGATGAGAAAACAATGGTGGGTCACAATCGTAGTGAGCTGAAATTGCTGCAGCATGAATCTTAATAGAAGAGAAGGACAAACCTTTGTCCAATAACTCAGTAAGATATTGAAGAGCCACACTTAAATCAGGCTCAGAAACATCCAAATCCTTAGCTGCACTCCAAAATAAAAATCTCTTCCATTTATCTGCGTACACTTTCCTTGTACTAGGCCTTCTGGCTTCCAAAATCACATTCAAAACTTGTTGTGGAAGTTGAGACCCTTTATGGTTTAAAACAGAATATGCCATGCTGTTAGGTGAAGAGAGTGAAGTTTGACATTGAGCAAATGACTGTCCTCCTGGGACAACAGATGTGGAATCAAAGGTAAAGGCCATGGAGGCTTCCGTACTAGACTTCTCAGTAGTGGGTACCAGTGCTGTCGAGGCCAATCTGGAGCTATCAAAATCATCCTTGGCTTGTCCTGTCTGACCTTCAGAAGTACCTTTGGGAGGAGAGGCAGAGGTGGAAAGGCATACACATGAAGATTTTTCCAACTGAAAGAAAGAGCATCCACTTTCCAAGCTGTGGGATGAAACCGCTTTGTGCAAAACTTTGGCAGCTGGTGGTTTAGTGGAGAAGCGAACAGATCTATGTCTGGAGTTCCCCAGGACACTGTCAATTTCTGAAATACATGAAGATCCAGTTTCCACTCGTGGGGATCCATGATTTGTCTGCTTAACACGTCTGCTAAGGAGTTCTGTGCTCCGGCAGAAACCTTGCCTGAAGATTTAGTTGTAAACTGAGAGCAGTCTCCCACAAAATCATTGCTTGCCTGCATAGAGGATAAGAATGTGTTCCCCCTTGCTTGTTGATGTACCACATGACAGTTGTGTTGTCTGTTAGAATCAACACCTGCCCTGGAAGAAGTAAATCCTTGAAAGCTATTAATGCAAACTGGACTGCTAACATCTCCTTCATGTTGATATGTAGATGTTGTAGTCTGGCAGGCCACTTGTCCTGTATCCACTTTCCATTTAGATGAGCTCCCCAAGCTATGTCTGAGGCATCTGTTGTTAAAATCTGACTCGCCTCTGGCCGGGTCACAGAGAGTCCCTTGTTTAGGTGACATTCCTGAGCCCACCACAAAAATTCCTTTTGAATGCAAGGTATTATTTGAATGACAGTGTCCAGATCCTGGCAGTGCTGTGTCCATACATTTTTGAGATACCATTGTAGCTTCCTCATATGCAGTTTGGCATTGGGAAGCACCGGAATACAAGATGCCATGAACCCTAAGGCTTGAAGGACTGTCCTTGCAGTCAGCCCGGACTGATGAGATAGCTGAAGGAAGTAAAGGGATAGATTCTTTTGTTTGTCCGGGGTTAAAAGGCCATCTGGGATGCTGTATTCAGTCTCACACCCAGAAAGCACATGTCTTGAGAGGGTACTAGACTGGACTTTATTTCGTTCACAGAATACCCCAGGCATCTTAGCACTGCTATCACATATTCCAAATGATGAAGAAGCTCTTCCTTCCTTGAGCCAGAATCAGGCAGTCGTCCAAATAAGGATAGATCTGTATTCCTTTTAGCCTGAAGAAAGCTATCACTGGAGCCAGAACTTTCGTGAACACTCTGGGCAGTAGATAAGCCAAAGGGCAATGCAGAGAACTGATAGTGAGAAGTCCCAGCTCAAAACGCAGATACTTCCTGCACTTTAGTCTGATAGGAACATGAAGGTAAGCCTCCTTGAGATCCAAAGTTACCATCCAATGATCTTTGCCCAGCAGAGGTAAAAGCTGCTGCAACGTCAACATTTTGAACTTGGGAATGTCCAGATAAGTATTGAGGACAGATAAATCCAAAATTGGTCTCCACGTGTTCCCCTTCTTTGGGACTAGGAACAGGCGAGAATAAAATCCTAGGCCCCTTTCTGGCATAGGAACCGGCTGTATGGCCCTTATTTGGAGTAACAGTGAAATTTGCTTGTGAGCCTCTATTCTTTGTTGAGGAGGAATGTCTGGCATGCCTTTGAAAGGAGGCAAGGTATGGAAATAAAACCTGTAACCGTGATGTATGATATCCAGTACCCATTTGTCTTGGGTAATCACACTCCAATTTTCTTTGAAAAGTGCCAACCTTCCTCCCAAAGGTGCTGCCAGGCGAGAAGATTCTGGCAGCTGAAAAGGTAGGTCATTGGGTCTGTTTACGAAAGGACTGACCCCTGCCCTCACTTGCAGACTGTGCAGGAGAACTCCCTGTTCTAGGCCTGAAAGAGCCCTGACCTCTGCCCCTGCCGCGTCTAGATCTACCCCTAGACTGGGAATCATAAGAAGGATACGTCCACCCTTTAGTAGGCCAATTTCTACTAAACTTTGGAGGCTGAACCTGCAAAAAATCTTTAACAGTCTGCATAGACTTAGCCTTGTCTTCCATTTTCTTTAAAACTGCTTCAACAGGAGAACCAAACAGGACATCAGATTGCAAAGGGGCATCCAAAATCCTAGTTTTAACATGGTCAGATAAATTTTGATCCCTCAGCCAGGCATGCCTGCGAAGAACTGACCCAGTGGCAGCCACCCTAGACGAGGCCTGTACAGCATCAAAACCACATTGCAAAGAATGCTTACCCACCTGTTCAGAAACATGCACTAAATCTTGTAACTCTTTACAGTCAATACCTTCCGCCAGAGCATCAACCTTAGATTTCAACTGAGAAAGGAGATAATTTTGATATTTCAACATGTGAAACTGGCAATTCAAAGCTCTCATGGCTAGAGTGGAAGAAGTATAAACTTTCTTTCCCCATCTATCCAAGGCCCTGGCCTCTTTATCTGCAGGAACCGGATTCTTGACAACAGAAGCCTTAACACCCTTAGGCCCCTGGCTAACAGTTTCTGGGTCTGCCCTTGGACTCTTACATAGATACTTATTAGCTTCAGGCACCCTGTAATACTTATCTGGTTTAACAGGAGCAGGAGGCAAAGAATCAGGATTAAGAGAAGCCCCTGCAAACACATCTTCCACCACATTCAGAACAGGAGGTATAGCTAAAGGCCTATGCTGGGGTAAAACAAAAATTCCCTAAGCCTTTTCCTGGAATCAGAGAAATCCTGACCTTCCCATTTAAAATGCTCTCTCATGGAGTGAAGGGTCTCTGAAAAGAAAAATCCTCAGGAGGAGAAGCAGAAGGAGTAGAATCATCCACATCAGAATCAGAATAATGAGAATACTCCTGCAAGTCTTCAGCCGAAGACTCAGACACATCCGAAGCCTGCTCATAATCCCCAACACAGGTTCTATCCTAGGCCTCTTTTCAGGAGGGGGCATAGAGCCTCTAATTAAAGTAATTAAATCCTCTGCCATTTTGAGCATGTGCTTCTTGGGCACAGCACCTGAAGAACTGGGAGCGACACCCACAGAAGCTAAACTAGACCTGCCTCTAGGAGAAGCCTTGGAAGCAGAAAGAGAGGGCCTAGACCCCTTAGGAAGGGAGGGGAGTACAGTTACTTGAGAAGCCCCTACAGCCTGCCCTGCCTCCTGGGAGGCCACATCCTGTAAAATCAAAGTTTCTCCCTGGGACTCCAGAGAGGCCTCCGTCGGAACCACCGGTTCCACTGACACCTCTAAAGAACTGACGTCCGGTTCGGACGACTCCTCTAACCTAGGTTTAACTGCCTTGTCCTTGCGCTTCTTAGAGGAAGCCGGCGTCGGAGCATCCGACGGCATTTTGTAATTACACCGCTTCCCAAAGACCAACCTTGCACAATCCAACCTCCGCTTTATAGTGCGTTTATTAAACCTAGCACAAAAGCGGCATTCAACAACGTCGTGCTCAGGTCCTAAACAAGGTATACACAAATTATGGTAATCCCTATGCGGTATCTGTTTCCCACAAGAAATACAGTTATTCACTTTTTCTGACATCCGGTAAACCACTGAGGCAAGAAAAAACCAAAATATTCCCCAACGGGGTACTTAACCAACTCTGACTTCGGTCTGAAACTCCGAATTCGAAAAATTTCAGAACGCCGAACGGCACTTGCAACACTGCTTCTGCATCGGACCATGCGGCAAAAAAGACTGAGGATATGACGTCGGTCATGCGCATTTGTACCCTGACGTTCTGATGTCAGTCAAATGCGCCTTGACCGACGTCAGCCTTATACTCTGATATTCGGGCCGACCGAGGGACAGTGGACTACCCAAGTGTTAGGACTGCAGCAATGTGGGATGAAGAACATCATAGCATATAAACATGCATTAAAATAATGACAGTAATGTGTGATCGGGTTTAACTTGTATAAGTGTGAATGTCACTAATTATTTGATATCATTCCAACAATAACTTTTACATACGTAAAAATCTGTATTTTTTATACTTTGTTTATAAAGTACAGTTGTGTAAAATCTTAACATAATGGTAGATGTCCTTGCCTTCACTGCTACAGTATTCATTACCATATGGGATTCCCTGCCACTGAAGCCTGAACATCCGGGCCTGTCTTGTCGCTTATTTAAAAGGTACGCCAAATGTTACCCAAATGCTCCTTGCATAGCATAGGGGATAAAGGTGATGTTCAGGCCTACTATAAACAGAACTGATTGCCCCAGTAGGAACACCCGTCCAAGAAACCCAAGAGATAATCTGTACATCCAGAAAGGCAAGAGACTAGGGAATGGAGGAAGGGAGCGAATACTGCAGCAGTGAAGGCAAGGACATCTATTGTTATGATAAGATTTTACACAACTGTACTATGTTCTTACATTCATTGCTGCAGTATTCATTACCATATGGGAGAGTGCCAAAGCTCAAGAGGAAACTGGGGAGGGAGGAAAGATTAGCAGATTCCTCTAAAAAGCCATGAAGAATGGCACTAGCAAACCCAGCTAGCTCTAGAAATACCATCTAAGTTGTAGTACTTGGTAAAGGTATGCACAGAAGTCCAGGTAGCTGTTTCAAGAATAGAGTTAGTATCCAAGCCCTTGAAAAAAGCACCAGGAGAAGCCACAGCTGTAGTAGACTGACCCTTAACTGAAGAAGGAAGGCTCTTGCCATGAAAAGTGTAACAAAATGAAATAACCTTAGAAATCCAAGAAGAAAGTGTTTGTTTGGATACAGCAAGTCCCAAAGATATAGGATGAAAAGGAAACAAATCACCGATCCAATTTTCTAATAGCCTTAGTCCTATCCAAATAAACCCCGCGCTGCCTATGCACATCCAAAGTATGCAGCACCCTCTCACTGTTATCTTGCAGACAGGGGAAAAACATAGGCAGATTAACAGTCTGGTTAAGTGAAAGCTCATTAACCACCTTAGGCATAAAAGAAGGGTTAATGTGTAAGGACACTGTGTCGTCATGAAAGATTTAAAAAAAAAAAAGAAGGACAACCATAAGGGCCTGCAACTCAGACACCTGTCTGGCAGAAGTAAGAGCCAACAAAAGAACAATCTTCAAGGAATAATGATGCAAGCAGGCTGAAGCAGCAGACTCAAGAGGAGCCTGAGTCAACTTCTCCAAAATAAAGTTAAGATCCCAGAAAGGATGAATAGGCTTCCTGGGAGGTCTAATATTAAGGACGCCTTAAAGAAAATGTTTCATCTCAAATCTAGAAGCTAGAGGAGGAATAAAAGGCAAGTAAATGGAGATAGCTGATAAGCGGGCCTTAATAGAAGAACAGGCCAAATCAGCATTGAGCAGCTCACACATGTTAGAGAAAACCAAAGGAACATCCACATTAAGTGGGTCCAGGTTGTGAGACAGACACCAAATACAAAAACGCTTCCATTTGGATAAGTAGAATTTCCTGGCCTCCTGCAGGACTTCCAGCACATCCGCTGAAAACAGGTGTCTATGAGGAATCAAAATCCTATCACCCACAGTGTCAGTTGAAGTGTGGAAAGGTGGGGATGGATGACAGATCCCTTGTCTTGTGTGATTAGATCTAACCTGTGAGGTAACTTGTGATGATTGCCCTTGGCTAGATGCAGAAAGAGAGGGAACCAGTGCTGTCACTGCCAAAAGGAAGTCACCAACAAGATTTTAGGAGCATCCTGTTGAATTTTGATCATGACTTTCGGAATGAGAGGAAGTGCAGGGAATGCATAAAGAAACATTCCCTTCCAAGAAAATGAGAGGGCGCCCACCTTCCATACCAGAGGACCTGGGACTCTGGCACAAAACAGAGGAAGTTGTCTGTTCAGAGGGGAGGCAAAAAGATCCATGTAAGAAGTACCCCACTGGTGGATAATGTCCAGAAACACATCCCTGTGCACTGGTGGATAATGTCCAGAAACACATCCCTGTGAAGTATCCATTCATGTGACAAATTAAGGACCTGCTCCAAGTGTCTGCCACAATGTTTTGACTGGAAGGGATATAAACTGCCAAAAGAGTCAATTGATACTTAACAGCAAGAGCCCATACCAGAAATGACAACTGACAAAGAAGATAAGATCTCGTTTATGCCACATCACTGTGGTATTGTCTGTGAAAACCTTGAGAGGCCCTAGACAGAAAAAAAGAGGATGAAAGGCCTGAACAGCCAGCAGAAGAGCTCTCATCTCTTTGACAGTGATGTGCTCTTTCTGTTGACAAGTCCAGCACACCCCCTAAAACTTCAGGGAGCCAAATGTTTCCCCCATCCTATGTCTTAAGCATCTGTGATTAATTCCAGAGAGGGAAGAGGGAATGAAAAGGAATCCCTGGATTTAAAGACAATTGCTAAATCTACCAGTGAAGTTCCTGTCTGAAACAAGGAAGAAGAGGAACCACAAAGTCTAAAGGATGTGCATGTTTGAGCCACATTGACTTCAGAAACCACTGAAACTTTCATATGTGAAGTTTGGCCAGAGGAAGCATCAGAATGGTGGATGCCATAAAACCCAAAGCTCTCAGAAACTCACTGCTGGTAATAGAAATCAGTGGAAGAAGAGTTTGAAAGAAAGAAATCAGAATTAAGGCCTTTGCAGGGGGCAGGGAGGCAAGCACTGGGATCATCTGAATCCTGTAACCCAGAAAAACATGATCCTGAAAAGAAGTCAGGGAAGACTTTTTGAAATTTATAGTGAACCCCAGGCTCCGAAGAAGGGAAATGGCAAAATGAAGGTTTTGTAAAAGGCTCTCTGGAGAGACACCTGAATAAACAGGTCATCTAAGTAAGGAAATATTTGGATCCCTCAAAGCCTGCAAAAATCAATTACAGGAGCGAGGCATTTGGTGAACACCTGTGGGGCAGTAGAAAGGCCATAGGGAAAAGCAGAGAACTGAAAATGCCAGGAAGGAACAGAAAAATGCAAAAATTTCTTGAAAACAGGATGGATCAGAATATTGAGATAAGCATCCTTGAGATACAGAGACTTCATATAGGCCTGAGGGAGCAAGAGAGGAAACAGAATCTGAAGGGACAACATATGAAAGGAAGGCACTTTTAGAAAAGTGTTTAGATGAGAGCGGTCTAGAATAGGTCTCCAATTGCCCTCTTTTCTGGGCACTAGAAAAAATCTGAAGTAGAACCCTTTTCCTGTTTGAGACACAGGCACCTCTTGAATAGTACCCTGAGTCAACAGATTTTGAAGAACCTCTGGGAAAAAGGAAAGTTGCTTCTGAGGAATCTGAGGAAGGCCCATAAAAGGAGGACAGGATTTCCATGACATGAAGTAACCCTGACGAATTATCAACAGAACCCAAGAATCCTGAATGATCTGAAGCCAAACAGGAAGAGAAAGGGAAAAGTGAAGAGAAGAATGAGGAATGTGGCTGGGAAGAGACTGATAGTCACACAGTACCTGGTTTGTCTGGAAAGGAAGGCTTTGGAGTCCCTGAAAACTGAGTAGCCTTAGCAGAAGGAGCCCATTTGCCACTCCCCCTACCTTTAGTAGACGGGTGGGATTGCCTATGAAGAAAAGCAGGCTTAGTGGGGTAATTTCTCTGAAATTTAGGAACAGGAGAAACAAACATATGTTTAAGCTTCTGTAAGGCCTCACAGGCCTTACCCTTATCCTGAAAGGACTTAAACAAACCAGCAGCAGCTTCTCTAAACAAAAGTTTAGAATCTAGAGGAGCATCCATCAATTTAGCTTTAATATCATCAAGTAGAGGTTGTAGCCTAAGCCAAGAATACCTCTTCATTTCTGAACCAAAAACAGCAGCCCCAGAAGAGGCATCTTCTGCATCATAACTACATTTAATAGAATGATGAACGACTTGAGAGGAAGTCCCTAGCAAGAAAAGAACAGAAGTTTTACCCCTCAGAGTCTGGAAAATCAGAAATAAGTTGACAGGCCTGAGAAAGAAGAGCCAACACAAACCTAGACATAAGAGTCTGATAATTAATACCATAAAAACTAGGGTAGCAGAAGTGTAAACCTTCTTACCCAACCTTTCCATGCTTCTGTGGTCCTTGTCAGAAGTCAATAACCAGGGGGAAGGAAGCAATTGAGATGGCTTATCAGAGCCCACAGACACTACAGAGGGGTCAGGCAGCAGGAAATTTATATAGGAAAGAACAATCCTCGGGCACTCTATAAAACCTGTCAAGCTTCTTGGGAGCAGGGGGCAGAGAATCAGGTGTATGAAAAGCACTGGAAAAAGCATCCAGTAAAGCAGCCAAAACAGGAGGAACAGCAGCATGTTTAGGAGATTCCAACTGTTGTAAATCATAGTACATCTTATGGATCTCCGATATCAGAGACCCAAGCGCAATCCCACTTAAAAAAAAATCCATCATCGTACAGTGTGTGTCCCCAAGGGAAATTTCCTCAAAAGGAACATCTGGGCTAATAGATTCCTCCTCCTCTGACTCATTGTCCAAAGGAGAAGAAATATGAGTAAAATAAGTGAGGGATTCATTAACAGAATCTGACTCATCCACAGAAGAGTCCTGTTCTCAAGGCCTTTTAAAGGGAGTAGAGGACCAAGGAGGAGCAGGAAACGAAAGCCCTTGAGAAGGTTTTAAGGACATTAAAGCAGTAAACAGCCCCCAAGTGAAGGCCTGCCACTCCCTTTGTGGATCCCTGGGAGCAAAAGAAACATGTTTAATTTTTGTTTCTTTTTTAGAAGAACTTCCCCTCCAGAAAACTGAGAAGGCTCAGACCCGGGACAGCAGTCGAGAACCTTAGTAGAAACTTCTTCCTAAACTAAAGACTGAGGAACTCCCCTAGGCCTCTTGGAAAAAATCAACCGTGGTTCCCCCTGAACAACAGGTGATGAACACCAGCGTAGCCTCTCCAGATGTGCTGCCAGCTGGACCCTCACCGTGTCTGACATAGTCATGGTAGAGTAATCTGACAACACAGCCGGGAAAGCTTCTGGGTTTGTAGCAACCTCAGAGAAACACCTGGCAGAGGCTGGACTGCAGAAGATTCCTGTCGTACCTTTTTTCACCTTCTTTTTCCCTAATGGCTGACCCTTGGGGCGGATGATTACTTCCATTGTATCTTTAGTAAGAAGCTTAAGATGCTGGTTCTCAAGATACAAGGAAAAGGAAGAAAGTCTACTGAGAAGGGTTTTCGGAACCAATGTCTGACAAATATAACAAGACTCAAGGTCATGAGAGACGCTTATCGTGGTGGTCTTTATGGGGAATCTGTCTCCCACACTAGCATTTACCCTTCCTGTATGACATTAACCTCACGGAACACTAAAACAAGAAAAAACAAAAACTCCAACAGGGCACTTATCTGCAACTGCAAAGAATTCAGCAAGCAGGCGTAAGCAGTCCCTGGAGAACCAAAATGCATTCAACTGGCAGAAACAGGTGTAGGAAAACATACTGTTGATAAAAAGATACGTCTGAAACTGGCAACAAAGAAGCTCTGTTTATAGTAGGCATGAATTTCACCTTTATGCCATATGTTACACAAGGAGTATTTTGGGTGATGTTCGGCGTAACTTTTAAATAAACAACACGTAGTCTTTGGTAGACTGGCTGGATGTTCTGGCTTCTGCTGCATGGAATACCATATGGTAATGAATACTGCAGCAGTGAATGTAAGAACATCATGGCATGTCTTTCCTGAGTGCTACTGCATGTCAAGTATACTATCAGTAGCACACTACTGGACCATTTTAAGAATCCAGAATGTAACTTAACATAACTCTTTAGTGTCATTTGTTGCATCTTGTATTGTATTTAATAGTACATTACTCAACTATGCCAAGATATCAGAAAGTGTGCCACCTAAGTTTCGTCATAATAATGATTAACTTGTAATAAAATTAATAGTTTAACCCTTTAAACTCTAAATGAAAATAAGTGGCTTGAACTTCATATATAGCTAAAAGAATCAAACCCTTATTATTTTAAAAAGGGAACTAGCAACAATCTGAAGTAAAAAAAGAAATAAATAATTGAATTACCTTGTAAAAAGTAATATTCAGCACCTGTTTATAAGCATTAAAGCACTTTTTTAAATTAATAAGAATTTATAACCATGAAATACACTGATTTTCATTTGTCCTTCAATTACTGTTTTTGTCTTTTATTAACCAACCATCTCTTGTTGCATTTCTCTTCAAAGAGGCAGAGAGATTTCAGTCTATTTTTCTGTATAAAGTACATTGCATCTTCCAGTGTGTTAAAAATCTTCTTTCTGGAAAGTGAATCCTTATTTTTGCTGGAAACAAGATTTGTATTTTAATACTGTTTTTTTAAGCTTTTGACAAGTGGTGTACATGTTTTTTTTCTCTTTAACATCACTAATGTTGAATAGTCATTTCAAATCAAGTATTTTCTTTAAATTTTAACTGGATAATTAGCCCATTCGGCTTTTAAAACTAAACCCTTATCTTGACTTGAAAAAAAATTACGATCACTGACCACCAAGAAGGTGTTGTTTTTTTTTTTTTTTTTTTTTTTTTTAAAGATGAGTTGGAAAGTGATCTCTGTGCCCTTTCGATGCCATAGGAAAAAGCTTCAGGCAGGTTCAAGTTTTAGGCAGCCAAGTATTAAGGAATTAAATCATACTGCCACCATCTCCTTTTTTAGGAATCATGTAAATCCTTCAAGATCTGTTCTTTAAGTCTTCTATTTTTTTTCCTGGAATAAGTTGTTTTGTTTCAGAAGAAATTCAATATTATTCTCATTTTCAAGTAATCTTCCATCAAAATCAGACACTGCATCTTCTATATTCGAGATTTGTGATGATTGTTGTTTAAGAGATTCACTCAGCACTTCAACGTGTTTTTTACATTCCTCTTTAAAATTGTCCATTTTGCTTTCTAATTTATCTATCTTTACAGATAACTCATGGATGTTACTTAGTATATCCTGTATGCCTTTTTTCAATGTACTGTCCTCTACTCTGGGCTGAGTGGCTCATTTTGAAACAATTAGTTCTTTCTATTTTTCTTGACAGGAAAAAAACAATTAAAAGAGTTGCAAACTTGTTATTTTTTGTAGTAACTTTCAGCAGATGTTCAACTATAAAGCCATCAAGTTTTGAAACATTCTATTTGAGTTTTTTTGTAAAAATCCCATCAGAGATGTCACGGCCGGCCTTAGACATAGGCGAACTAGGCGACTGCCTAGGGTGCCATAAAGGCCGGCCTTGTAAGGGCGCAATTTTTTACTTTACTTATTTTTTTTTTTATTTTAATTAATTTAGTCCATTCTTTCTTTCTTCTCGGCGCCTGCTTGAGGGCACCGGAACCACAGAGCAAAGGGGGTTGGTGAGCGCCCTCCCACTAATACAGGATCACAGTTTTAGCATCTTTTCCTTTAAGGAGAATCATGCGTACACACACCAACGTGGACGTAAATT
This sequence comes from Protopterus annectens, assembly GCF_019279795.1. NCBI lineage: Eukaryota > Metazoa > Chordata > Ceratodontiformes > Protopteridae > Protopterus > Protopterus annectens. Next base: position 1,912,189,350 of record NC_056731.1, read on the forward strand.
CATTTTGCAGGCTTGAGAAATGTAATTAGTAGCTTTGTTAAGAGGGGTTTAAGTTTGTGTGTGCTTGTTTGGCCGTTCGGTTTAGAAAGAAGGTAAGTGTATGTGTGTGCAATTTAAACTGTTCACTTCTGTATGCATGAGAAAGTGTGTGTGTGTATGTATGTATATGTAATTTAAGTTTAGGCATTCTGTTTGTATGAGATAAAATGCATGTGTGTGTTACTGTATGTGAGAGAGAGAGAAGGTGTGCATGTGTACAATTTAAACTAGTGGTTCCGTTCATTTCTGTATGAGAGACAGTGTGTGTCTGTGTGTTGTATGAAAGAGTAGGAGTGTGTGGAATATGAACTAGTTGTTAGTTGTATGAAAGAGAAAGTATGTGTGTGTTGCTATGAGACAGAGTAGCTGCTTGTCTGCTGCATAAGTGGTGTTTTATGTTGATAACTGGATGGTTGGAAAAAGTGTCTGAAATACATGGAAGGTGATACAACTGTGGAACAGAGGAACAGATGCATGATTTCAGTCTTCACTATCTGATCATAGTTTTATCTGATCATAGTTTTATGTTCCAGTGACTGTTTCAAGACTGGGTCTGTTCGGTGAGATGGTGATCCATTGCCTAGGGCCCTATTTGACCATGATCTAAGCTCTGGTATTTAAAGTAGGAACACGTACACAAAGGTAGTTAACTCATTTGCACCTAGAGCCCTTAGCCAGTTTGTGTAACAGCTTAGCTAATAAGTGTGTTGAGGTATCTTTTCTTCTATGCATTTAAATAATTCTGAAACTGCTCCGGTTCTGTTTTTTCTATCTGAAACTGCTCCGGCTCTGCTTTATGTAAGTGAAACTGATCCAGCTCTGTTTTATGCACCTGAAACTGCTCCGGCTCTGTTTTATGCACCTGGAACTGCTCCGGCTCTGTTTTATGCACCTGGAACTGCTCCGGCTCTATTTTATGCATCTGAAACTGGTGTGTGTGTGCGTGTGCGTGTATATATATATATATATATATATATATATATAAAGAAGAAATCTCCGGGACACTGCAACCTCAGTCTTCTGGGATAAAAGCTGGTAATCGGACACTAGTGGTTGCACAGTGTGTCCGTCATTAGTGTCTTGATAAACCTGATACCGATGCTTGGTACTTCAATGACTCTGCAGTTATGAATGGTAAAGTTTTTAAAAATGCTTCAAATATGTATTTAAAAGTCCTTCCCAACACAGGTACACTTCATGTGTAGAATTTCTTAGGGGCATGACATTAAAATCAACAATATAATATTTATGAAGCTTTTGATTTCAGAACTTTACGAGGTGGGAAAACAATTACTTTTTAAAGGTTTGTTTCTTGATGAAATTCCACAAAAGAGACCTTCTCCTCTGTGTTAGAAACAGTATTTAGAACATACCTAGAGCCTGTTTATTGAATTTTTTGTGTTGCACTTAATTTAAAATAGTTTTTTTCTTAAAATTGCATTTTACCTGCCTCTGACCTAGCACACTTGTTGGGGTCATTTATTGCACTGTTCTGACTAGTTTGCTACTTGTGTGGCTCTGCTATCCTTAAACAAAAACAAAAAATCTTGCTCTTTTCCCACTTTCTATAATTAAAAAAAGGGTTCAGTTACAGAGTTGCTGTTCTGAGCTGTTTGTAAGTTTCTTGGTGGCCAGTGTTTACTTGGGCTAAAGGGAATTCTCTATGTTCGCCAGTGGCAGTGTTTAACACTGAGCAGCCTGCCTGTCCCTGTAGAAGTGGTTACTGCCTAGAAACTAGTTTTATTGGCCATTTTGGGTCAATTCCAAACTCCTTGATCTCTCTCTCTTAAAACCCTGCAACTCTCTTTTTGCACGGTCTTGCGCACAGAGCAGCGTCGGACAGCGCCGGTTGGCTGGGGTATACTATTCCTGGCTCCACAAAGTCTGCGCTGCAGATTTTCCCTTAGAACTAGGCAAGCCTCAACTCAAGTGCTTCAGATCAACTGCTCTTATTGCAGCACTTGCATAACCCAAATCAGCACTTGTCCAAATCTACTAGACAGCACTATTATTTTCCAAATCTCCTAGACAGCACTATTATAATACAGCATAAGACCCTCGATTGTCCGCAAGACAAGTGAAATTTACTTTTCCAAGGCATGTCCAGAGGTCAGCTTCAGGTGTACTCTCCAGTTCATCTGGTGGAATTGGGCATCCTGAGGCAGTGTCACAACTGCCTCATGTATACAGACAACCCTCTCCTCTTACCTCTAGACACAAACACTTGTGAGAGATGCAAATATACAGCCATACTGGAGGCTAAGCACTCTCAACCCATGACTGTAACAGACAGTCAAGAGGAGACGAGACACACTAGTATCACACCACCAGTCACACATGGAACTACAAAACAAGCACCGGCAAAACATACACATAAATACACAAAAACATATTCAAAGGCACTAGGTACCAATCTGAAAAAGAACAGGGCCCTCCAAAGCAGACAAGCAAGCAACCTGCACCTCCAAACACAAGCCAGAAAACACATAATTCACCTCAGCAGTGTGCCTCACGACAGCCCCTAAAGCAAAACAATACACCCAACACGCTAGTAATAGGAGACTCTATAGTAAGGCACACACATGTTCCACTCACCAGGCTGAACAAGGAGAAGATTACTGTCAGCTAGCTGTCGGGTGCTAGGATCCGCCACATAACACAGGCACTTAAGTTCACTCCAGAACAAGCACAAGTATGACGCTGTCATTGTACATGCTGGTGTGAATGATCTAAGACGTACCTCCCTGGACTACATGAAAAGAGACATTGAGGAGCTCTCTGATCATGTAGCCCAAGCTGGTATGACCCTGACCTTGAGTAGCATACTACCTTCACCTAGAATGATACCACAATACAAAGACAAAATGATCAATTTCAACAACTGGCTAAGCTTCTAGTGTCATTCTAAGGGGATCTAGTGTCTGTCTGCCTGGGATGACATGATAGACAAGCCTCGCTATTTCACCATAGATGGTTTGCACCTGTCACCCCTAGGCTTTTGAATACTGGCCAAGGCTCTTGCCATCCCCATAGTGCCTTTTTTAGGCAAGGCTCAAAGGACAAACCAACCACCGTAACCAGCACAGGTAACCAAAAACTAAGAGTAATGCTACTCAATGCCAGACGTCTCAACCTCAAAATGCACGCACTCGAGGCACTCCTCAGAATGGAGAAAATCGATGTTTGTGCAGTGACGGAAACTTGGTTCAAGGCTCCAGAGAGCACCCCAGCGCTACCAGGTTACAATTCATATCATACCTTCCGGCCTCAGTTACCAGATCACAGTACAAAGGGCGGAGGTGTATCCATATTCATATCTCCAGGTTAGTGGTACAGCATGATGCCCTAGAGATCATCCATGCACAACTATCAGCAGGCAAAACCACATTTCAAGTCGTAGCCTGTTATAGATCGCCCACCATGTCCCAAGATGCTCACTCAGCATTCCTTGAGGCATTGGAAAATATAAACGTCCTACCCAACACCATAATTGTGGGTGATTTCAACTACCGTGGTATAGACTGGGCAAACTACCAAAGTTCTAACTCCTATGCCCAGAGCTTCATAGAATTTATAAATTCAAATGCCCTTGAACAACTGGTATGTTCTTCCACTAGAGGGGACAATATATTGGATTTAGTCATCACAAATATGGACGCCCATTGTACCACACCCATTATCACTCCCTCTCTGGTCAGATCAGACCACAAACTGATAACCCTTGACATCCTCACCCCTACACCTCCCCCAGTCAAAGAAACCATTGTAAAAAACCTTTCCAAAGCAAACTTCAAACTACTTGCGTCAGAAGTGGAAAGCTTCACTATTCCCTTGCAGAAGGATAATGATATCCAGGATGCATAATCCTACACCAAGGCACTTTATATACATCTTCAGGATTGCATGGACCATGCTATCCCAAACAAAACCAAGACTCCTTCCTCAAGCAAGAAGAAACCAGTCTGGTGGACCCCGGCCATAAGCAAACTATACAATAAAAGGAGGAGACTTATACAAAAAAAGGCCAAATCTCAAGTAGAAAAATCATCCCTGATCAGCATTAGTAAGAAACTGAGGGCCCTCATCAAGTCAACTAAAGCCAATTTCGAAAAGAAAGTTGCCAAGGATGCCAAGGATAACCATAAGGCCTTCTATGGTTAAGTCAAAAACCTAAATGGCAATGCTCAGGTCTGTTCTGAGCTAGTACAAAATGGAGCAAAATACACTGACCCCACTGACATTGCCAACATCTTGGCTGACAGGTCGAGTGCAAATCCCCCCCCACCCACCACCACCTACTGGGCCTATTACTATCCCAGGGGATTGTGCAACTCCAATTATTACTGATACGTTGGTTAATAAGGCTCTATCTAAAGCTAAAAACACTGCCTCCATGGGACCAGATGGTGTCCCGGGCTGTGTCATACGCGAGCTCCAAAATGAATTAACCCTGCATCTGAATACCCTGTTCAGTCTCAGCCTCTCAACAGTATATGTGCCCATAGAATGCCGCACAGCAACGGTGGTTCTGCTGGGCCCACAATCGACCCTGGGAACTACCGACCAATAAGCCTGACCAGTCTGATCTGTAAGGCAATGGAGCAAATCATTATGGAACTCATAAATGGAGAGACTGGGAACCTCCAAACACTTGACCCCACACAGTTCGGCTTCGTCAAGGGTAGATCATGCCTCCTGAACCTGGTGGACTTCTTTGAGACAGTTACTCAGGCTGTAGATAAGGGAAAGGAGGTACACACGGCTTACCTTGACCTTGCTAAAGCATTTGACACCATTCCCCATTCGGGTATTATTGATAAACTCACCAACTTGGGCATACACCCTTACGTCACAAGATGGATCACAAATTGGCTCTCAAACAGATCTCACAAAGTAAGACTAGCGGGATCTATGTCCGAATCCAGACCAGTAACGAGCGGTGCCTCAGGGCCCTGTCCTGGGGCCCCTCCTGTTTGGCATATATTTCTCAGAAGTACAGGCAAGCACTGAAGGGCTGTGGCTGACCAGGTGTGCGGATGACTGCAAACTGGGTGCAATAATAGAGTCTCAGGCCGACATGGATATCCTCCAGAAGGGCCTCAATAAGACTGATGCATGGTGTTAAAGCCATGGTCTCAAGCTAAATGCTAAAAAATGCGTAGTAATCCCCTTTGGAAAAAACAGAGTACCCGCGAACTACCACATAGGAGGCAACCCCCTGAAATCTGAAGAAGTAATACGGGATCTAGGGACCCAAGTAGATAGTCAGCTTTCCTTTGATAACCATGTTGCCAAGGTGGTTAGAAAATCCTTCTATGTGAACCATCCGATCACGAAAGGGTTCGCATCAAGATCTAAGGATGTAGTGGTTCCCCTCTACTCTTCCCTCATCAGACCCATTATTGAGTACAATGCACTAATTGGAATGTACCTGGCTAGGCATCTCCAGCAGCTGGAGAGACCACAGAGGTACCTCACTAAGGATTAGTGGCCTCAAACAGTTGCCCTATGCAGCACGATTGAAAAAACTAAGGCTTTTCTCTGTTGCATACCGCCTTCTCAGAGGCGATCTCTGTCTAACATACAGAGCCATGTCCAACCTAGAACTGTTGAACATGCTCCATCTTAGCAAAACCAAATCTACTCGAGCTACACGCTTCTAGGGATATAAACCTCAGCACAACAATGAATAGAACATGCTGGAGGGATAGATTCCCTTTGCAAAGACTTCCCTTGCTATGGAACAAGGTCCCAATCTACATAAGACAGAGCCCCTCACTGTCACTCTTCAAGAGGAACCTTGACGAGTGGATGGGTAACAGAAAGTTCACACCAAGGATCATACCAACAGCTCTACTAGATAGGGGCCTAGCTGCTAGATCAAGGGCCTAGGGAACTAACCAAAGGGGCGGTGAATACCGCACAACGTGGCTGGGCTAATATATGCCTTCGGGCAGATAGCCCAGTACCTACCTATGAACCTAGTGTTGCTGCATGGTCATCACCCTTGGTGATCTAGCATGATCCAGTTTTTTCCTGATTCTTATAGACTGGATAATGTGGAAAAGTAGGGAAGATAAACCTGTATCTTCCAAGGACTCTGCCTGCACCAACCAAAAATCCTAGGATGAAAGAGTTCACAAGTTGTTCTGTGGCTTCACTGACAGGTGTTTTGTAGCTTCCAGTCATAACGGTAAAGCGAAGCTTACTAGACAAGATACTACATCATACATATATCTGAGACTGTACTTGGGAGGCATGTACCCTTTGTGAAAAGTTGTACAAACTTTGTAGTTGTTTATCAGTAAAAATGTAACAAAGGAGAAAAATGTGAAAAGCTTTACAAAACTTGTAGCTGTTATTTCAGTAAAGATGCAGCAAAGATGTGAAAGATAATGAAAAAAATTGATGCAGCTAAACTTTGAAAAGTGTTAGTTCCTAAAAAAGGATAGATTACCTTAACTGGTTTGGAACTTTCTGGTTATTTAAGCCACAGTGCTTTGGATGGTGTTTGGATTCAGAATTTTTAATTTGCAGGAAGTGGTATCACTGCCCAGTAGTGTGAACATTGTTTCTAGATGATTGTCACTGTTGAAGTGATACCTTTCTCCCATATGGGAAAAAGGGGTTGTGGATGGATAGATGATATCATTTGAAGGTGAGCATCATTCAGTATAAAACAAGCACACACACACACACACACACACACACACACACACACACACACACACACACACACACACATCACTAAAATAGGTGTTTTGTAGAAAGTAAGTGTGCTAGGACACCTCCTGGAGATTTTTTCAGGTCACATGACTCTTCCCTAAAAGTTCAGTGGAGCAGGCTAGTTCATTGTGCTTTAGGATGGGGAACATTAAACAAATCTTTTCATGAATTTAGATGAGAGCAGACAATAGTTGTTGCCTAGATCAGTTAACTAACATCTAGACATTTTGCCTGTCAGTCTTTTCAACCACTAAATCGGCAGATAGATTATAGTTAGTAGTAGGACCGGCTAGGTTAAAGTCAGTGTAATGCCATCTTTTGGTTTAAAACTATTTTTATTTTATATTTCCCTGTGCAAGAATATATTTATTTGCATATTTAATTTTCAAGGTGTATTACTGCCCAACTCCTTTAAGTATTTCAGCACTCAATTTGAAAAGCCTGTGCTATGGTTAGTTGCTTCTTGAATTATAAAAGGGCAATTACATAAAACTGGTGGCTTGATTTATAATTGTTAACTTCAGTCTTTTAATGAGAGACTGCTGACTCCTATTAATTTAGTAGTATGGTTGATTATTTTTAAGTGTAAAGTAATTGTATCCTGAATATGGTAGACTGGACTGGCAAGTAGCAGTGGTAGAGTGTTACTATAAATGAGGGAAGAGATAGTCATTTAAAGGGTATTGTGGCACTGAAAAGGTATTAACCCGCTCGTGGAAATCATTGTGTATATTAATATAGTAGTCTTAAGCAAGACACAGTCACTGCTGGTACAATAGCACTAAAAAGCGTAGGCTGATAGTGAAGTGTGTGAAATCCTGTGAAGCCACTGACCACAGCCTAGATAGTATTAATTTGCCAAATGTTCTTAAGGCCAAGCACATGTAATTTTAGGTAGTAATACAGTTTGTTGGGTTGCCCTGACACTCTGCAGACCATTGTTTGAAGATGATGAGGGTGTATGTGAAGCTGCAGCAGGGGATGGGATTGTCTCTTCCTTGATCTGGTGTACTGATGGATGATGCACTCCTTCCATGCCTTCATTTCTAGCAATTTCTTTGAACAACTTCTTACCAGCCAGTGTTCCAACTCAGTACAGATGAAACTGTAAAACAGCCTGCAGGTGTCAGTATAAACAGGTGGGTCTACTTCAGACATGGTTTTGCCTTCAGGACCTTCTACACTGATGGTGTGTCATCAAACCTGGTAACATTGGTGTTGATGCTGTCAGTGCAAGGCATTTCAGCTGCTCCAGCAGCTGGGGTCAGGCTTTCAGGACCAGGAATGGAACTGATCTTGTCAGCATAGCACATTGTTATAACATGTAGCATTTTCCATTGTGTTACCTTCCATTATATTACTATTACATCAGTTTGTACCATTGATCTCGTAGTCTTTGTGACAATTATATTGTACTTTGCTAGCAATTTTAGCTGTTTTATATTTGTCTATAGTGTGATATTCCCTGCTGTTAAGATAGCTTTCCATTTTTAGTTTTTATTTAGTGTTGTGTGATAACTGAGAATTGTAGTTGTATGTTTGCCATTTCTTACTCCCGTGTGGCTTAACTGGGCACTCAGTTATATTATGCAAGAATAGCCATGTGGTGATCTTGGTTCTATTTTAAGAATAGGGAGGCTGGCTCCCTGGTTTTTAGATTGTAGTTGAATACAGCGCTTGAGTCCACATATATACTTTTGGGGGGGGCAAAGGAACTGATATTGAATTATGTATTAACATTATGTATACTTAACAAGCACGGGAGGAACTAAGTCAGTTTTTAAATGTTGTAAATCTGATTGCATGGCTTAAACCTCTATAGCTATTACATTTCATTGTGTTGCATGATACAGTACTTGAGTCAATGTGGTAGTTAAGAACTGCCCTTCCAGTGGCACAAGCTGAAAGGTAATCTTATGTCAAATTGTAACTGAGATGCATGATAAATAGAACTGAATCCTAAGTATAAAGAAATATATTTTCATCACAATGATCAGCTTAGATGGACTTTAGTATGCTGCAAGGAAGTGTTCCACCTTTGCCACTTTGCTCCACATTGGCAGGTACGATTGACAACTATGGAGGGTTTTTGTCTCTTATTCTTAGGAAAGCAATTTCCATGGACTGCCTTTCTGCTAAAATACCACTGTATTGTTTAATGAAGTCGTGTTCCAACCTAACCAGATATGCTGATAAGTTTGGTAGAGGTGATGGACAGCTACTGGCATATGTAAAAGGTGAACATACATGTTCAAACTCTAAAACTGTTGTGCTCAACCATTAGTAAACCTCTTTGCTGTCCCTTATTCTGTCTGACAGAACAGATTGCTGTCAAGCTCATGTATTGTAAACTACATTTAGGCTATATATTTGATTAAGGTCAGTAAGTGCCCAGTGTCTGTTGTACATGTTGGTCAGTGATGTGCTGGTGTGTAAAGCATGCCCCCTTTGTTACACTATGACAAAGCATTCACTGATTTTCATGCATTTAAAAAATTGAAAGAAATGACTGGAGTGGCTTTTGTGGGAGTGACCTACCTATGGGCGTGGCTCAAGTAGGGGCATTACTTGAGAATGGTGTGGGTGGGGCTTAAGGGGCACCACAGCACTACTTTGCCTAGGGCGCCATTTCGGCTAAGGTCGGCCCTGAGAGATGTTAAAATAAAGCAGAGCTTATAGGGTCATATGTGTTTACTAGGCTAACGACAACAAGGGCCTTTTTAAGCCTAGCCATGCTTCCCAAATCCCAAATGTATTAACTGCAGTAGCAACATGCCATCTAGCCTAACTGCTCTTGTGGACCATTTTAAGGCTAGCTGATTACCCCATGTGAGAATCAAACTCTGCACCTTGTTTGTAAGGTAAACACCTTAACCATTATGCCAATTTCTCATAAAAAATCAGTGCTAACTGCTCACCATCTTGGCCACACCCCCTTCACTAACATTTTCAAAGAAGTCGACCAGGTTACATATGCAGGACCTGCTCTTGATGAATCTGAACTGGGTTGGGTTGAGATTCTGTAAGTAACCTATATCCTTATTTATTAATACCATAATTATCATTTCCACAGCCTTACAGATGAGGCTGGTGAAGCATATGGGTATATAATTATCTAGGTTCATCGAAGCCCCTCCTTTGTGTAAGGGAATGACTGCTGCTGTCCTCTGTTCATTGGGCATGTTTTCAGGTTAATAATGGATAGATTTTGTAGGGGATTAGACAAGTTATGTTTCAGGTTCACTGGCAGGCATGTTATCTGGTTCTATAGACAGTGTTCTTGGCTATAGATAGCACCTTGAGAACTTGCTGTTGGGAGTTTTTTTTTTTTGAGGGGGGTGTATGCGTGGGTATGAGATTTGAGAAAAGTGAAGGGAAGAGTCTGAGCTAAAACTAACCATTAGTAGACTGCCTATGTCCTCTGGACTTGAGCATGTGATAACATTTACTATTAGCTCTGTACAATGTTGGACATTTATTTTTTGAAATTTTTAACATAATTAAAAAGGGCTTTCTGGTTATCCTTCACCCGGCTGATCATTTTACCTCATATAGCTGGCTTTGGCTGATTTGATAAAGACATGAAGCTCCTTGTTTAGTTTAGCAAGAGCGCTTTGTGGCATCATGATAGTTAGATTTATTTTTGCATGCAACAAGGTTTTTTTTTTTTATACAGCATATTTATATTTGAGATCCACTATAGAGGTTTATTTTTTAATTTGGGATTGTATTTATTTCTTAGAGGGACAGATGTGTCTAAGCAGCTATTTACATTGTGCATAAAATTTGTCAGTGAACAATTCTGGATAAGCAGTGAGGTCATCGAGATGGAAGGGGCTTTTGAATTTAGCCAGGTCAACACTCAGTTTTAGTTGATTAGCCTTCGTATCATCTCTGACAACTAAGATAGCGGGAGATGCTTCACCTCTGCATGTCTTGAAATGCACCCGTAGATGATATGTACTGGGAGCAAGACAGATGGATAGTCTCTTTTTTGTGTCAAATAACAATAGCATAGAAATGACTTACTATATGTCATTAACTGCAGCCGATTTCCCTGGCTTGAGTTGCCTCAGTAGCTGAAGTATTATATAATCTGTTATAAAAGTCAATCTTGAATATCTGTCCAGAAAGTTTCAAGATGGACACAACACCGTTTTACCTAATAACAAATACAGTACAGGTTTCCAACAAACAATGTCATACAGAATAGTGCATTTTTAAAAAAATCAAACTTCATCATCATTAGCAAAAATAAAAATGGTACGGATTTTTCAATACATTTTCTGAGCCAAAAGCAAACATAGTGCTTAACAGCCACTTCAGATTTGCTTTCATTATACTGTCTTGCTACCCAGATATAAATGTATGTTGAAGATACATACAAAAATTGTATAATGCCCTTGAGTACTGTAGAGATAAAGTGCATTTATAGCTTTCATACTCAAATGCATACAAACAAATGAGCCATCACAAATGTTCTTAATGGTGAAGTATCAATGCACAAAATGACAGTTTATATATATTTTATTCTAATGCATAAATGTCAGCATCTGCATTGCCATAATTTTCATAGTAATGATTCTAGTACACATCTCTATTCACCTATGAGAAAAGCAGCCGTAATACAGACCAAAAGGCCTACGTCCACACGAACATGTTTCTTAAAGACCCAAGAGTGTACATAAAAGTAATGGACTTAAAGAATTCTCTAACCTTGCAGGTAGCTGAATTGCAGTTCTATCCTCATGCAAAAATGCACTGTCAGAAGAAACGAATGGGTATCTTAATGTATACCCCTCCCCCCATGCCAAGGGGTTGCTAAATCAATCACATTCCACTTCTTAATTCGGAGATATATCCTCAAACTAAGACTTTTCTGATGTTGTCATAGACCCGTATGTAGGTATGTTCTACTAATATTAATTATGTTACTCTAAAACTAACTTTCCTGTTTGAAGTCCAGGGTCAGTTCAACCACAGATTTCTACTTTTATTTATGTATTGCTTTTGTTTGCCAGTCAAGTCCGACAGAGCACATGACCCACTTTCAGTGCAGGCCATGGGAGAAATGCTCAACTGTACAAACATGAGAAAAAAATAGGTTACCAACTAAAAATGCATATAGACAAAGAATAGTAAAGAGATGAACAATTAAAGTATAATCTAACGAACAGCCAATCTGATCTATACTGATTCATATCAAAATGTCATACAAAAAAATGAAGTGTGTTAAAATTTAAGTAGGATACAGTGTGGTGAACATATCATGTTCTAACATTTGAAGGACTGAGGAAGGGTTGAGGTAATTATGGGAAGAGTGGACACAGGAATGATGCATATACTGTAGGGTTTGTAGAGGGGAGGGGAGGGGAAAGGAAATTTAGAATTTACCTAGATATCAACATGCACATTATATAATGTGTCATGCAATACATCATCAGTAAATGGTCCCCCAAACGCTGAGGGCTCATTTAGTGTTAGAAAAGATGGTACAATGCTATAAACATAGTTCTATCCTTGTCACAATGGTGAGTATGGAACTGGAAAGTAATTGTCTTAGCAGCCTCATCGGGACACATGACTATCCATTCCATCTGGGGTAATTTTCTGTGAGATATTAAGTAGGAAGGCTCCCCCACAAAGTAAGGGGACTTCCAATTAAAGCAGTGAACCTTCATGCTGGAGACTAGGCATTTTTTTTTTACACATCTGTTCCAGACTGCTGACTGGGTGTTTATAGGAAATATGCAGTAATAGTTTCATTGTTTTCAACCATGCAGCATATTTATTTTAAAGCTGCAGGAAATATGATACTAATTAAGGTAAAGTGTCTATACCTTTAGCCCCGATACTGTTTCTTGCTTTGACTTAGTTAATTCTGCAATTTTTGCTTTTTGTTCTTTTACCACAGAAGTCAGGTCTTGAATTAGTGCTGCAGACTGTTTTTCCATATGATGAGACTTGGCCAGATTCTGCTTATGATCTGCTAACTGAGATGTAACCCTTTCAAAAGCTTCTTTGACCTGCAGAGCAAAAAAAAAAAAAAAAATCACTATTTTAAATTAATATTTTATGCAGATGCCTGAACAAAGGAAAAAGAATGAAAACTGCCCTAAGGTGCTATGCCACAGTGTCTCCATCCACATGAAAACTGCACATCTAGCAGTTTTCAACTCAACTTTTATTGTAGTGCTGTATCAAAAAAACAAAAAGTTAGGGAAACAAAGAAGTATATTCAAATATAAGTATACTTTTATGATTTATATAGATGAAATAAAGGTTACTGAAAAACTAAATTATATAATACAGAAATATTAATAGAACTAAAATATAAATTCACATGAAGATTAAACCAGCAAAAATGCAGTATTTCAAAACTACAGTAAAATGTTTCAAATATAACTTATTCCAAAATGCGTAACACTATACAAGACAGTAGCACATTTGTGTGAACACATAAAGGACAGCGACATTCTAATAATAAATGTGACTGCTGCACGATGTAGAGGGAAGCCCTGACTACTTTGTAGGCAACATAAATTTGAACAATGGCACAGGTGTCTGTAGGAGCTGGTAGAGGAAGATGGGAGGGAGCAGCTCCTGCTGGCTTGCCCAGCCTGGGGGGGGGGGGGGGTCAGGCAACTCTGACTCACCACATTAGTGACACCTAATGGGAGCAGCAGGCGTCTACCCTTGGGAGCTTAAGTCCATCAAACTTATAGTGCTGTATGCAAGTTTCACTGTGACACGGGGGAATTCGGCATTAGAAGGTATGTTTCTTCTCAGAGTACAGCTATAGAAGATCTTGGAAGAGCCACCGTAGGGGAAGGTGGTACTCTACCTGGAAGAAGGTAGGCCATCCTACAGGACCAGTAATGCTGGCCTGCTCCCTTTTACTAGGCTCTTGCCACACATGCTTGAGTTCATGGGGGACTCCTAGGGAGGAATAAATGGGCCGTAGGGCTCTCATTCACTCAGGAATCCCTGGCTCCCATGACTGTGGAATTAATAAGCCAACTGAGTGATGGTAGAGGGGCCATTGGGCTTAGTCCTGTAGGGAGGAGGGATGCAAAAGAAAAATCAACTAATACAAAACTAAACAAATGACTTCTATCATCACAGACAGACCAATCAAATCAAAACAAAAAAAAAAAAAAACAAAACTTGTTGAACACCAGGAAATCTTATAAAACAGTGAGAGCAGAAGAATTAAATTCAGATGTGTGGGAAACAACATGAGCATATGAGTAGTAAAGCCATGAGGTATGAAAAGAGTTTTCTAATCCTTCACTAAAAATACACACACCTGTGAACTCCATTTATCCATTTTGTCTGTTTTTTTTTTATGCAGAATAGTGTTTTCCATTTACCTCAATATACTATGCTAATTAACTACATATCTACTGAACAGGGCTTTATGTAAATTGCATACATTTTTATGAATGGAGTAGCTCAAGTGTGGATGTGCACTCTAGTTATTAGGTAATTGTTTGTAGTGTTAGTTCACTTTTTATACATTTTTTAGTATTGTAGTATGGTTCACGTTAGTATTTGTTACTTTTATAATTTAGTTATTTTTACAGTGTTAGATATTAAGAACTGGGTCCGCTTTACTAGTAATGTTTTATGAATTGCTAGTTATGGTCATTGTTTTATTTAATTTGTCATTTTTGTTTAAATATGTACACACATTATGTAAGGGGGTTGATTTAAGTGGGAAATGAAATTTGAGAAGGGTTGTGTCTAAAGTTACTTTTATACTGAAGTAAATGACAGATGGAGATTTTGATGTTGCTTTAGATGGGCTAGAGCATGCTGGGGTTTTCCACGTCTGTCTTATAGGTTCATAGGTTGCAACTAGGCTATTGGCCCTAGGGCCTATACAAGCCTAGCCATAACAATTCCCTGGCTATTTCTTCCCAGAATATTTACTTCCCTGGTCCCCTGTCTAGCAGGGCAACTGACGTGATCCACGGGGTGAATTTCCTATCTCCCATCCAATTGTCAAGGTTCCTTTTGAAGAGGGCCAAAGAGGCACTCAGGTTGACATGTATGGGCAGTCTATTGCTGAGTATGGGGAGTCTATGTGTCAAGAACCTATCCCTCCAGCATGTTTTGTTCATTGTGATGACCAGGTTTAGATCCCTGGAGCGTGTGGCTCTGAGGGATTGGGATTTATTTAAGTGTAGCATGTCCAAGAGCAGTGGGTTTGACATGGCCTTGTATGTTAAGCAGAGATCACCTCTGAGTAGGCGATATGCGACAGAGTATAGCTGGAATTTTTTTTAGACGGTCAGCATAGGGCATCTGCTTTAGGCCTGTGACTCTTTTAGTGAGGTATTTCTGTGCCTTTCCAGTTGCTGCAGATGTCTTGTGAGGTACATACCAAACGGGGCGTTGTACTCTATCATGGGTCTAATGAGGGATGAGTACAATGGGACAATGACCTCCTTTTTTCTGGATGAAAAGCCCTTAGTGATGAGGTGTGCCACATAGTAGGATTTCCTGACTGCTGTGGTTATCGAAGGTGAGAACACTATCCACCTGTGTCCCTAAGTCCCTTATCACACTTTCGGTGTTTAGTGTACTGCCACTTATGTGGCAATTTGTGGGTACATGGTTTTTCCCAAAGGGGATAACTATACATTTCTTGGCATTGAGCTTAAGCCCATGGCTCTGGCACCAAGCATCTGTTTCTATAAGGCCCTTTTGTAGAATATCCACATCATTTGGGGATTCAATAGTGGCTCCCAGTTTGCAGTCATCTGCGAACTTTGTTAGCCAGAGTCCCTTAGTGTTGGCCTGTACTTCAGGGAAGTAGATGCCAAACCAGAGCGGTCCCAGGACTGAACCCTGAGGTACTCTACTTGTTACTTGTCACTTGTCTGGAGCAGGATTTTTACAGTGTGGGTTCTGTCAGTAAGCCAGTTGGCAATCCATCGAGAGATGTAGGGGTTAATGCCCAGCTTAGTAAGTTTATCTATGATTCCAGAGTGGGGGATGGTGTTGAAGGCCTTGGCGAGGTCCAAATAGGCTGTGTAGACCGCCTTACCCTCATCCACAGCTCTGCAGACTGATTCGAAGAAGTCAATCAGGTTCAGGAGACAATACTGTA